>NC_133618.1:137216626-137516626 GCF_048593235.1 Sminthopsis crassicaudata | reverse complement strand
GGAATCTGAGACAAACAGGATTAAGTGACTTGCTCAGGGTCACAGAGTATCATTTTGAACTCAGGAGGAGTCTTCCTGACTTTAAATTCAGCACTCTATCTACTGCCCTACTTATTATCATTATTTTTAGTGGTAGTATTTTGAGTATGGAATTTCTAGTTTTTGTCACTAAAATTAGTTGCTTATTTTTAGAGAATTTAACAAGTTTGGACCCCATTAGGAACAACTTGCTCATTTTTTTTTGTTAGTGTAGGGAGGATGATTACTTTCTACTACTCTAAGTCCAATACTCCAATGGAAAAAAAGAACCTTTTTTACCTTAACTGTTTGGGAGAAATACTCAATGAACTTTTATTATATATATTGACTCTGTGCAACCCATTATACTAAGTACAATTACTTAGGGGACACCAAGAAACATGTGACAAGGTCTTTATCTTCCAGAAATTTCCTGTCTACTTGGAACTGAGACATAGAATATAAGAAGCAACTAGGCAGTATATGACAAATAATAATAACAACAGATTTTAAAATACTACTTAACATTTTTGAAAGAACTTTGAGCACAATATCTCATTTGATCCTCACAACAACTTTGTGAGGTAGGCAGGGCAAATATTATTATCACCATTTGACAGATGATAAAACTGATACTTAAGTTAATAATAGTTTCAAATTAAATGTCTTGCCTTGAGATAACATGATTACCAAATGACAGAACTGAAATTAGAACCCATTTTCATCCTAGTCCAACCCACTCTCCAGAACACTAATAAGTAGATAGATAGGTGCTTATTTTGTGTCAGTTACTGTGCAATAAAGGCACAATAAATATTAGAGAAATTTGTAGAAGGGAGAGAGTCCTGTGGGCTGGACTAGGCTGGTCAGGAAAAGCAATACTGGAGAGCTGGGATTGAAACCGACTGTACCATCAAATTTCTTTTCAGAGCCAGTGGGGCTAGAGCTACCCTTGGAGGGAGATTAATGGGAAGGAGCCCAAGAAAACTGAACTGTATATGTGTCTTTTTTCTGACTATATGTCTAGAAAAATAAAATATAAGAAGGTTTTGTACGATTTTTAATTTTATTCATGACTCTTCATTCCATTTACTATGGATAATCCATTGTTGATTGTTTTGGGGTCCTAATTCTTATGCTTATATGCATCTGCGTTCAATAGCATTTGTGATGACATGGAGGTTATTATTATTTTTCTTGCAGGATGAAGTTAATCAGATCATGGAAACCAATCTGTGGCTGCGCCATGTAGGTATCTAGGTTATTCATCTATCTGTTTCTCTCTGGATTAGCAATGTCTGCTTTCTGAAATACATTGACCCTTTCTATTCTACACCAACAAAATATTCTGCCATCCATAATTTCACCTTAAAAAACCCTAAATGTCACATATAACATCTGGTTTAATATGAACTTTATACAAGAGGCTATACATCAGCTCTAGTTCTAGCGTATCATCCTACATGAATCCTTTTGTATCCCCCCAGTTGTGAGCACTCTCCCTGATCTCTCTGCCCTTTCCAAATTACATTCTGTTTATTTTATATTTGAGCAGCTAGGTGACACAGAGGAGTGAGCCAGTAGCCAAGAAGACTTGAGTTCAAATGTGGCCTCAGACACTTACTGTATGATCCTGGACAAGTCACTTCACCCTGTTTGCCTCAGTTTTCTCATCTGTAAAATGAGCTGGAGAAGGAAATGGCAAACCACTTTAGTATCTTTGTCAAGAAAATCCCAAATATGGGTCACGAAGATTTAAAGTGATTGAAATAACTGAATAACAACAAATGATTTGTATTCATTTATCTACATGCCTGTTTTTACTTTTCTATTCAAAAGAAGGTAAACACTTTGAGGGGAGAAATATTTTTTGTCTTTATAATCCTAGAACCTTGTATGGTTGTCTGCCCATGATGGGTATTTCATAAATAATGATTAAATTGAATTGAATTAAATAAATGATTTATCTTATTTATTCCTGGTCAGAAGACTTGTGTTCAAATTCCATCTCTGATAATGAATGATATTAGGCAGGTAACTTAACTTCTCTGTCCTCATTGGTAAAACTAAGGGGGTTCACCTAGATGACCTCTAAAATCCCATTCAACTCTAAATCCTCTGGGATTTTTTTTTTTTTTTATGTGTTCTGATGTTCACCCTCAGCCCGAGTTCCTAAAACTGTCTTTGATCTTTTTGATTCTTGAACTGGGAGCAGCTGGGTGGCGCAGTGGATAGAGCACCAGCCTTGAATTCAGGAGGACCCCGAGTTCGAATCTGATCTCAGACACTTAAGACTTCCTAGCTGTATGACCCTGGGCAAGTCACTTAACCTCAGCCTCAAAAAAAAAAAAAAAGAAAAAAAAAAAAGAAAAGATTTTTGAGCTTCTTCCCAGTTTTATCATATTAGGCTTAGTGACAGTCAGCTACTTCCCTTCCCTTTGGGATTTAACAGCCTTCTTGAATAGTACAAGACAACAACAAGCATATATGACTGAACTTTTTCATTGGCCTAAAAAAATTGATCACTTTCAAATATAGATTGTTCCTAGATTTCTTAGAAAGCAAAAACACACACACACATATCAAAAATTACTAAAAATGCAATTATAAAATGAATTCAGATTTTTATAAGCCAGATTTGAAGAAAAGACATAATCTATATTTGGTGCAACATTACTGACTCAACATCAGTAGAATCATATGACTCATAGGACCAAGGAAGGAACTTTAGAGATCATCTAATCTAGCCTCTTCATTTTAAAAATGAGTAAATTAAAACATGAAGGAGAAGTAATAAGTAGCAAAGCTGGGATTGTTGCGCTATTTTTCAAGTAGTAGTATATATTATGTTTATTAGGCATGCTTTTTTTTTTTTTAAACCTGATTTTACCTGTAATCTGTAACATGTATTTGTGATGACTATCCAGTTTTCAGTGGTCATGGGGAAAAGGGTAAAAAAAAAAAGTATAATTCTTGGAAGAGTGATTGGACATAGTCTGCATAACTCCAAAGGTTAGAACTAGAACAAATTAATACATGAAAAGAGCTTTCCAACAAGTACAACAGTCTCTGGAAATGGACTGACCTTTGTGGGGAATGTTTTTCCCATCACTCCAGTTATTGTTCAATTGTGTCCAACTTTTTGTGATACTATTTGGAGTTTTCTTGGTGAGGATACTAGAACAGCTTGCCATTTCCTTCTTCAGATCATTTTACAGATGAGGAAACTGAGTCAAACAGGATTAAGTGACTTGCCCAGGATCACACAGCTAGTAAGTGACTGAGGCTGGATTTGAACTCATGCAAATGACTTCCCCTGATTCCAGTCTTGGTATTCTACCCATTGTTCTGCCTAGTTCCCCAAAAGTTGAATGATCATCTGTCAGGGATGTCAAGGGAATTCCTGTTGATCACATTCCTAGGTAATTCAGACCATGGCAGTTTAATAGAGATGAACTTCCTTTCCAAGAACTCACTTGAACCTATTAGCATCCAGACACAAATAAATACTATTAGTGTTAATACTTCTACACCGCAGTGGAAATAAAATTGATTTTGATGCTGGAAGAAAGTTTCTGAACACCTAATATGAAAAGGATCATGTTCTCTTTTAGATCTGGAATGATTACAAATTACGTTGGGATCCAGCAGAATATGATGGAATTGAATTGCTTCGTGTCCCTGCTGATAAGATTTGGAAGCCTGATATTGTTCTCTATAACAAGTAAGACATGTTTCTCTTTCCCTTTCAAAAAAAATCTATCTTCAATTTAATCCCACATCACCAAAGGCCTCAGTGTTGATGTTGCCTGGTTTCATTTTCAGTGCTGTTGGAGATTTTCAAGTTGAAGGCAAGACAAAAGCCCTTCTTAAATATGATGGCATGATAAGCTGGACGCCACCAGCTATTTTCAAGAGTTCTTGTCCTATGGATATCACCTTTTTCCCTTTTGATCATCAGAATTGTTCCTTGAAATTTGGCTCCTGGACATATGACAAAGCGAAAATTGACCTTTTAATCATTGGCTCGAAAGTGGATATGAATGATTTTTGGGAAAATAGCGAATGGGAGATAATTGATGCTTCTGGCTATAAGCATGACATAAAATATAACTGTTGTGAAGAGATCTACACAGATATTACTTATTCCTTTTACATTAGGAGACTACCAATGTTTTATACAATTAACTTGATAATTCCTTGTCTCTTCATTTCATTTCTGACAGTTTTAGTCTTTTACCTGCCCTCTGACTGTGGAGAAAAGGTGACACTTTGTATTTCAGTTCTACTCTCTTTGACTGTGTTTCTGCTTGTAATCACAGAAACTATCCCTTCTACTTCCCTTGTAATTCCTCTGGTAGGTGAATACTTGTTGTTCACAATGATTTTTGTGACACTGTCCATTGT
The DNA here is from genome assembly GCF_048593235.1 of Sminthopsis crassicaudata. NCBI lineage: Eukaryota > Metazoa > Chordata > Mammalia > Dasyuromorphia > Dasyuridae > Sminthopsis > Sminthopsis crassicaudata. Next base: position 137,512,201 of record NC_133618.1, on the reverse strand, counting down.
AGTGACAGTGTTTGTATTAAACATTCATTATCGCACTCCTACAACACACACAATGCCCAAGTGGGTCAAAACGGTTTTCCTCCAGATGTTACCCAAAATCCTAATGATGAGGAGGCCTCTGGAAAAGCAAAGAGAGAAATATTCTGATAAAAATTCAAAAGGGCTTTCCAGAAAGCCTTCCAAGATCAAATTTTCTGAATGTGAAGATCCTAAATTATTTGAGGAACAGGAATGTTGCCACTGTAACAAGTCCAATGAGCCAGCTACCAACAAGAAGAGATTAAGTTATCAGTCTTTAAAATGGATGACAGAACATTTGGAGTATTCATCTGAAGTCAGAGATGTAATTGACAGTGTCCAATTCATAGCAGAAAACATGAGGAGCCAAAATGAAACAAAAGAGGTAAATGCATGACTTTTAAAAAAAATTCAATTTTATTTTATTTCAGGTCTGCATCCTCTCCCCCTCCCCTTTAAAGAAGCAAGAAAAATAACCTGTTATAAACATATATGTGTGTGTGCATATATATATGTTTATAACAGGTTTTGTGTGTGTGTGTATGGAGAGAGAGAGAGAGAGAGAGAGAGAGAGAGAGAGAGAGAGAGAGAGAGAGAGAGAGATAGTAAAGCAAAACAAATTTGGAAATTAGTCATTTATTTTCTCTTGTACCTCTCTCCCAGTACCTCAATCTGTACTTTAAATCTATCACCATTTCTCTGGAGTTGGGTAGCAAATGCAAGACTTTTTTTAGCTTATAAGACTCTCATTTAAAACATCACTGTTAGCACTGCAAGAAAGGGAGCCAGAAGCAGGCAGTTACAATCAGTAACCTCAAGGGTTCTAATCTCTCCTACACTGGGGCTTCCTGCAACCAATACACACACACACACACACACACACACACACACACACACACACACACACACACACACCCGGCTTCTACCGTACTTGGAAACAGTGAGATTCTTATGTCATCCCCTTTATGTCTGTGAGATTGCTAAAAGTATTGTTCCATGGAAGGTTGTGAATTCCTGACAGCGAAGTCAAATCACAGGGCACAGTATTGGCTGTGATGAATCTGCTGACTTAGATTTCCAAAGTCTGACAATATCAAAAACTAACTATGGAGCTGCCGTCTTCCCCTTAAATCACGTTGATATCAGAGATCAGGGACTCTAATAATTACTATTTATCTTTTTTTATTAGTCAAAAGTATGAGATATTCAACAGGAGTAGATTCTATCATTCTGGAGTCCTAGACATACAAGGCCACTGAGGAAAGGCCGTAAAAACAGATTATATTCTCTAAGCTGTTTTTATATTTAAAACAGCAACAACAACAATAACAACTCATTTTTCTTTGTTTGGATTTCAGGTGGAAGATGACTGGAAATATGTGGCCATGGTAGTAGACCGAGTGTTTCTTTGGGTGTTTATAATTGTCTGTGTATTTGGAACAGCAGGATTATTTCTACAACCACTTACTGGGAACACTGTAAAGTCTTAACTTTATCTGCTCTCCTTTTTTTCTCCCCTTTGAAATGTAGACTAGATTTGCTCAATATTAACCCCACACAAGGAAGAGGAGATGAGACCATTCCCCAAACCCCAGAACAACATATATCCTCTTTCCCTCCACATCCTTCCTGCACTGGCTCCATGAATTAGGAAAATCTATTAGTTTGAGAGAGGAGACTCTCCTAGCTGGAAGGTCCTTTTCTGCCACAGTAGAACTCCTTTGTAGCAATGGGGCCAAAAGACAGAACTCTGACCTGCTGTGGTCTGGGTTCTACTGAATTTGTGCTGCTTCTCATTGTTCTGTTTCAGGGACTAGATTTGATCCATACTATGTCTGAACCACATCACATCAAGCAGTGTTCTTTTGGGGTTCTAGCATAAGCTATTGCTGTCTGTCAATGTTGTAACACTTTCTGGTGTTGAAATCACCTATTTACCCTTCCTGAAGATTATAAGACTTGTGAAATATTGTCAACTATGTTGCTCTATGCACGTTCCTACAATATGATTGAAATAACTTAGTAGTACACAGTAAACTAACAGGCAAAACCTAGGGGTGGATAGATTTCTTCTTTGAGTTTATTATTCATTGATTCAACACCTTTCATTTATTCATTAAATACCTGGTATAGATGAAACACAATGTTGGGCCCAAAGAGGAATAACTAGAGGGATAATCGACCTACTATATGCCAGGTATTTTGCTAGGTGCTGAGGATACAAAGACAAAAATAAAATAGTACTGTCTTCAAGGAAATTACATTCTATTAATGGAGACATATGAATAAATGAACATATATATACATATATGCATTCATATGTGTATATATATGTATATCATACAGGGTAACTACAGATCGCTTGAGTAATAGTACATATATGGCCTCTTACCCTTCAAAAGCCTTTTCATATACATTATTTCACTTCACAATGACTTTGTGAGGCAGGTGATCCTGATACTGCATTTGTGCAGATGGGATGAAGGAAGATGATGGTAGTTAAGGCCGTTTGCTCAACGCAGAGAAAGAATTCAATCCCAGGACTTAGAACTCGCAAATCCTTTGTAATTTCCATGTTTGACATATAGTAGGTGCTTAATAAATATTGATTGGTTGACTATAGCAATGATACCACCGAATCTAAACAGGCTTTTTCTCTATAGACAGAAGATATTGTTTAATCAATGTCATTGCACAGACATTTCCACAAACCCAATATGAGATTCTGATTCTGGGGTTGGAGGTGATGGTATAGGGAAGCCCCATTGGAACAGCTCCAGGTATGCTACTGAGCATATAGAGTGAATAGAACAATCCCTTGTCCGGGGAGTACATAGACATGATTCCATTGTGCTGAAGATAACATTTGAATACGTCAAAAGAAAGAGATTTTGGAGTATTTTCATCTAGAAATTTCTAATTATTTCCTGTATTTAATCTTTAGAATTAAAATATTTATGTAAGAAATTATGACCTGCTTTTATTTGGGACAGTGGCTTCCTGAGGACAATGTGGGGGTGTCCCCCCTCTGATAATTAATGCTAGGAGTTTATGAGGCAAAGCATTGCTTTACAAGGTGCTTCCTCTTCCTGTCATGGTGCGGACTGAGAGACATAACATTTTATAATGCAAAAATTGATGAAGAGGACTTTGTATTAGCTGAATGAAAAGGACTGAACAGTGGTATAACTAGGTTAGAGAGGTCTGAAATTATATATGTATGTATACAATTCAATCCATTCTAGAACTAGGAGGGACTTAGAGATCATCTGAGCCAATCCCTTCATTTTACAGATGAAGGTAAAATGGGGGGGCACAAAATAGCTTTTGTTTCAACAGGAGGCAGTGCAATGGAAAGAGTAGTGGGCTTGGACTTACTAAGGTCTGAATTTAAATCTCTCCCCAGACACTTTGCTATATTGCCCTGCTATATTAACTCCCTGTCTGCCTCAATTTCCTCATATGGAAAATGGAGATAATAACAGTATATATCTCCCAGAACTGTTGTAGGGCTCAAATGAGATCATTTGCCCTCCTTCTTTCTTTTCCTATATTCCCAGAAAGCTGTCTGGGCTTGTTGCCTCCAATTTCACTCATCTCACTTCTCTACCTTCTGTATTTTGGCTTGGGAGAACTGGTTTCTATTCTTGATGACATATTCTCCTTCCCTGATTCTTAGTTACTTCTTTTATAAATATAAAGGAATTGGAGGAGATTGCCTCTAAGGCTCTTGCAACTCTAACATTTGAGGATGCTCTACTCTTGCTTTTTACCTTTTGGCAATACAAATCAACTCCCCTGAAAGAGAGGGAGAAAACGAAGTCATTTACTTGGCTTCTTGGGAAGATCCCTTTCTTGGAGACAAGGAGCTCAGAGAGGGAAAGGGAGTAAAACCTTAAGGAATGACATCAGAAACAAAACTCCTACTAACCAATCTACACACAAAAAGATGGATAGCCAGTGCAAGCAGCTTTCCTTTGGGTTTTGAGGTGTCTTGTGGGTCCTTCTCCCCAACTCCTATCCTATGGCAACGATTTGGTCTAAAGCCTTTAAACCACATAAGCTGGGGCTAATCCTTGCCTTATCCAGCTGTGCAAATGTGGGGAAAGGGGAGAGGGCAGGGAGGAGGAGAGTATTAGCATAGATAACTTTGGATAAAAAGAAGTCTTTCTGGGACCCTGGGAAAGGAGATTGGGAACCTAGCTAGAGTTATTAACTTCCTTGTGAACCTTACTCTGGGTGACCTCCTATAGCTTCTCACCTCAAGAAGGTTAAGCTCTTCCAGCAGGAGGACATACCTCAGAGCTGGAAGAAACAAAGATCAAACAATGAAGAAGAAAGTTGGAAATAAGAAAAAGGTCAAAAGGCAAACCGTTTAAAAGAGAAAGTCTGTGTGATGCCTAATTAATAAGGAGATAAATGACTTGAGAAATTCATAAAGACAGATAAAACTTTTCTAAAAGGATATGATATAATGAATAAGTATTATTCTTTGAAGGAAAGTGAACCGTGTACCTTATAGTTTGTACTTTGGGTTAATAATAATAATTTTAAGAACTAATAATAATAGCTAATTTTGATATAGAGTTTACTATGTGTCAGGTACTTTATTAAATACCTTATAAAATTTTTATCTTTTTCTTCCTCACAATCAACCCTGGGAGATAGAAATCTTACAGATGAAGAAACTGAGGCAAGTCATTTAACCAAGGCTAAGTGACTTATCCAGGGTAATACATTCAGTAAATGTTTGAAGTTGGATTGGAATTCAGATTTTACTGATTCCAATCTTACTCATCTATCTATTGCACCATCTAGATACCCCTGGGTTAAAAGGGGCTATTGAGATATGGGATGGAAAATGCCATCTGCATTCAGAGGGATAGGGAAACTAAATGTGGATCAAAGCATACTATTTTCACCTTTTGTTTGTTTGTTTGTTTGTTTGTTTTTTGTATTTTTTCTCGTTTGTTCAGGTTTTTCTTTCACAATATAACTAATATGAAAATATGTTAAAATGATTATATATACATAACCTATGTCTGATTGCTTGCTGTCTTGGGGAAAGGGAGAGGTAAAGGAGGAAGGGAGAAAAAATTTGGAATGCAAAATCTAACAAAAAAAAATTTCTGTACACAACAATGGCAAGAATGTATATGATCAGCAGTTCAGTGATCCAAGGCAATTCCAATAATTTAGATAGAAAAATGCCATCCATATCTAGAGGGAGAATTATGGAGACTGAATGTAGATTGAACATACTATTTTCACCTTTTTTTCTGTTTTTCTTTCTTTCTAATGGTTTTTCCCCATGTAAAAGATGAATATACATGCATAACCCAAATAAATTAATTTTAAAAATCTGTGAGTGCCACAGAATCTTGATTTCTTTGTACTTTTTTGTCAATTGTGTGATGGGAAGACTGAATCTGTTGTAGACAGAATTACATCAGAATTGATCATTGTATATAGTCTTGTTGCTGATACAGTGATCTCCTGGTTCTGCTCATTTCACTTAGCATCAGTTCATGTAAGTCTCTCCAAGCCTCTCTGTATTCCTCCTGCTGGTCATTTCTTACAGAGCAATAATATTCCATAACCTTCATATACCACAATTTACCCAACCATTCTCCAACTGATGGGCATCCATTCACTTTCCAGTTTCTAGCCACTACGAAAAGAGCTGCCACAAACATTTTGGCACACACAGGTAGGTCCCCTTCCCTTTTTTAGTATTTCCTTGGGATATAAGCCCAGTAGTAGCACTGCTGGATCAAAGTGTATGCACAGTTTGATAACTTTTTGGGCATAGTTCCAAATTGCTCTCCAGAATGGCTGGATTCATAAAGATAGTTTTCAACATTCATTTTTGTAAGGCTTTTTTATTTTGTATTTGATCCTTGAGGCAATAGGAACTGACTGGAGTTTATAGAGTAAGGGAGGTTGACATGAATGGACCTGTGCTTTAGGAAAATCATTTTAGTGATTGAATGGAGGATGGATTGGAGTGGGGAGAGACTTGAGGCAAAAATACCCACCAGTGAGTTATCACAGTAGTCCAAGCATGAAGTCACTAGAAGGGTGTCAGTGCCAGAGAGAGAAGGGACCATATTTGAGAGATATATCAAAGGTGAAATCATATGGTCTTGGCAACAGCTTGGATATGGAAGGTTAGAGATAGTGAGGAATCCAAAATACTCTTAGAGTATGAGCTTAAGGGACTGGGAGGATGGTGTTCCTCTATAAGGAAGATGGAGGAGAAGGTTTGGGGAAAGATAATGAATTCCATTTTGAACATATTGAGTTTAAGATGGTACTGTCTGTGAATTCAAGATATCTGAATGGCAGAAATATGAGAATGGAAGTCATCCAAAAGGTTAGGGCAGATTTGAAAGTCATCAACATTCAGATCATAATTAAATCCACCATAGCTGATAAGATCACCAAGTGAAGGAGTAAAACCACATCATTGGTTATGAGATTGGTAACATCACAGAGTTAGGAAATTACGATTGTTACATTAATGAAGGTAGGCATAGGCGTATATTCAATGTCCACCCACTTCATTCTCTAAGGAATATCTTTGTGAATTTGTGGTGTCTAATTGCATCTCAAGATCATACATACCAGACAAGAGTACCAGACTTAGAGACACCTGGCCATAAAATAAAACTACTTGGAATTTATAAGGATGGGGGCTTAGGATGGGACAAGGTCAATTTAGCCTGGTTCTCAGGATGGCTCACAGATCTTCTCAGAGACTGAAGTTATGTGAAATAACAAGCCACCTTTGACAGAATTAATTTACAGGTGGTACCAAGATAATAATTTCCACGTTCAGAGTTTCTCTTTAATTAGTAGTATTTATGGGAAAGTTATAACCTATATACTAAACCACAGAGAGGAAGAGTAAACTTTGGAACTTACGAGCTGCTTTGCTTAGAGATAAAGAATTAGGCCTATTACACAGAATAGAATTATTACAGAGCGGAATATATTTTATTCCATGTATATGAATATACAATTCCAAATATCTACTTCTTTCTCTGTCAGCTGAATCTCTGACTCAAGTTCAGAGACAAAGGGTCATTACTGATAGAGTTACAGGACAAAATCAATTTTGTGTATAGAATCAATAAGGAAATGAAATAGGATTGATTTTTAATCTTCTCTGTAAGGAGAGAAAAATTATGAATCAGTTTTTGAATTCATTGAGGAAGGAAAGAGAATGATCTGAAGGTTTGTAGACAACTTCAGTAGCAGGAATTTGGGTGGTGGAAGAAAACATCGTGAACCTCAAAAGAAGAAAGATTACTGAGGAATGAAAGAAAAGGGAAAACCTTAAGGTATTGATAGGGAACAAGGACTATTCCATCTCCCTTGCTTTGAACAATGAGCTGAGAAGAACAAATAAAGGTGCAGCCAGTATTAGAAAGGGTGGCTAAGGAGACTGTCATTGGTGGGCAGCCAGGTTTCAGTAAAAACTAGGAGTAGGCAAGGAACAGATTTAAGATGAAATAGTTTGCTGCTTATGGAGCAGGCCTTCCAGAGGGCACAATGGAAGTACTGGGCAGAATTAGGGTGAAATAGAGGTGAGAGAATTAAAGGGGAGAGAAATGAGGAATCAGATTATGGATGGTGGTGGTGGGGTTTAGATGAGGAATTGAGAGTCACTGGCATGGGAAGATTATAATCAGGGGGCCACTCCTTTTCCCTCAAAAGACAGGTGCAACGGGAGATAGGAGGCTGAACTTGAAGGGAGGGTTGTCCTTCTTTTCATGGCTCAGAGAATACCATATCTATGTAGGAGACAGTAGTCAGGTAATTCAGAGAAATGTAGTTTGAGGAAAAGCGTAAAGAAAAACATATCTTAAATGACACAGACATAGAAATGCATCATTCAAGGCAGTAAATAGCTCTTATGAGTGCCCTCTGTCAGTGGTAAAGAGAAGTTAGTAAAGATAAATTCTTAAAAGAACCAATTTTGGTGACTGTAGGTCAAAATAGTCAAGGAATAAGGGTCTGTTAAATACTTGCTATGTGCTAGATACTGGAGATACAAATATAATGAATGAAACAATTCTTACTCTCAAGGCATTTATATTTCTTACCAAGATATGAGAGCTCTATGTTCTAAGATGAGAAAAGTATATGGCATTAGAGGCAGAAGAGATATTAACAATCACTTAGTACAACTCCTGCATTTTACAGAGACCCAGTGAAGTTAAGTGACTTGATGTAAAGACCCCAGGAGCTCCCCACCTTGCTAAGATTCCAAGGAAGCTCAAAACTCTTGGATTACTCTGTCACAGTAAGATCTGTAGTCAAGGGCAAAGCCCTCTTTCTCTAAGGGTGAAGAACGCTGACAGGGGGAGGGAGAGGAACAGAGTTTGAATATCAACTGATCATGATTTGCCAATCAGGCTTCCCTCTCCACACTAACCCACCTACAAAAAAGTTAGCCCCAGTCTCTCTCTTTTCTCTCACTTCCCAGTTTTACTCATATCAGACTCTTCACGATCCTTTTTGAGGGTTTTCGTGGCAAAAATACAGGAATTGATTTTTCATTTCCTTCTCTAGCTCATTTTATAGATGAGGAAACTGAGGCAAAAAGGATTAAGTGAGTTTTCTGAGGCCAGATTTGAACTCAAGAAGATGAATCTTTCTGACCCCAGACCTGGTACTCTATCCATTGTGGCCTAAGCATTCTATAAAAATCCAACAGATTTTGTTGGTTTGGGGAAAAAGGGTACCCCATTTCCTCTTGTGCCCCAATAGAGTGCCTAATTCCATTCAGATCTCAGAAGGTCTGACCTAGTTCCAACATCTTACCTGATTATTCTCCACTTAACAAAGCTGGCTTGTTTTGCTGCTTTATTGTGTGTTCCATATTTCTTTCCCTTATTCTAGACTATTTTAACTCTGTATTTTCCTAGGTCTACATCAAAGCACTTTGCAAGGTCACACAAATAATTAGTGTTCAAACCAAGATTGGAACCCAGTTTTCTAAATTCTTATCCAAATAAAAGAGATATAAAAATGATTCTATAAGGGTCCATAACACACTTTTTAATGTAAATACAACTTTCACATAATTATGTGCAGTTTGCCTAAAATTATTAGTTATAATAGGTGTCAAGAAAGCATTTAATTAACATTAGTTTTATGAAATTTTTTTCTTTTTAAAATATTTATAAGGCATTTGGAAATGTGTCTTTAGTTTTAGGAAGTTTGAATACACACTTTTTCCTATGATAAATTTCACTGTAATAAAAGATATCCAAAATAATCTGACTCATTTTTCTTTTCAAAAGCAGCCATTGGAAAATTACTGTCAAGATATTAGGAGACATCTTGTTTTCTAGGCTTAAGGCCCAGCAAGCAGGCTGTTCTCAGAGCTTAGCACAGCAACAGTCCTTTGCATTCATCCTCTGGATGATCTCAGCCATAGCAAAACCCCAGAACTAGGATTTATGATTTCCCTTTTCCCCAGAGAATCCTGACCTGAGAGCTGAACTACAACCAATTGCTATAGCAGAAATTGATCAATCACATCTCCTTGCATTCTAAACAGTCTTGAAACTGCTAAGTGAACTGAACCAAGTACTGCACTTCTATTCCCACCATGCTAACTCTGATTCTGTCCCCTGCTAAATAATCACAAGACTCAATGACCCAAAAAATCGCAAGGCTCAAAAATTCTAATAACTTAGAGAGGGGTTCTGAGAATACCTGTGTTGTCCCCAAAATGCCAGCTGTGGAACTTGTTTACTCAAATTGTTTTGGTTCTACCTTTTTGTGGTTTGCATGCTTAAAGATTCTATCCTAAGCCATAAGTCCTCCTTTTTGAGTAGGGAGACTTGCTTGGAAGAATTTTCCTCACTTTGAGATTAAACTTCTATTTGATTACTGACTCTCCTGTCTCTAGCCTGCTTTGTTTGGCTCCAGTTCCCACCGGTTGGAGGTTCCGTCAACCCTACTTATTTAAAAGCTTTAGTGAGGAATTTTAGTTGTGAAGGTTTAGAGAAGAAAAATCACTATTCTGTTTATTTTTTCTTTCCTGATTCCTCCTTCTTTATAACCTTCTGACATTAATGTCAACTTAAAATTTAAAAAAGAATCCTTAATGGGAAAGCTTGAGGTGTATATACATATATGGTAGAAGTTCTTCTAGGGAAGTTGTACTTTGTTTTGGTGATTGGTTGACTGGATAATTTCCTCCTGTCTTCTCTAAGTCTTTGTCCTATCAGAGCCCAGAAGCAGAAGTGAAGAATGGATGTTAATCAGATAGCCCAAGGATAAAAGGAATGTCTCCTTTTTTCTTTTAATATTTTTTTTCCAGGGGGAGGCAACCAGAGTTAAGTGATTGGCCAAAGGTCACACAGCTAGTAAGAGTCTGAGCTGGATTTGAACTCAGGTCCTCCTGACTCCACTGCACTACTTAGCTGACCCTCATTTAGGTCTTCCTTGAATGAAACAAGTAAAAGAAATTCTTTTGACAAACTAACAAGATTCAGAAAAAAATTTAAGGCAGTTCATTTTATTTTAATGTCTAATAATAAACATAATTTCATTTTTGTAAATAATCAAGTTTACATGTTTATTAAATACATTAAATGTATAGTACACTCGAATGTACACATAGTCAAACATGGAAGCTTACAATATGTGTGGGAGCTAACATGTACAGGTACATGCTAGCACAGATATTTAAACACATATATGGGAGCTAACATAAGTTGTTAGGTACAGTATATGAATTTTACCACTGCTGTTCAATGGCAACAGATCTATTAGTTCTGTTTTGTTGACACCAAAATCAAGTTTTCTAAAGTCTCAGTACTATGAATATATCTGAAAAAATTACCTTGCAGCTTTTTTATGGTTTCAGATAGGGCAACTCACCCTTTGGCACCCCCTATTATACTATTTATTAGTCCCTTTCCTCAAGTCTTCCTGAGAGTCCTTAGACTCTCAAAGGAGAATACCGATTTTGGCAGATGTTACCAAGCTGGAAAGGTTTCCAAGATAGGTCCAGAGGAATGTAGGTCTGTCTTGCCAAAGATCAGTTTAGCTCAATTCAGATTGGCTGTGGTTGATGATTTCTTTGGTAGTTGCAGCAACTCTCCAAGATTGTTTACTAAATCATGTAGGCATTGTAGTTTTACTCAAAATTGAAAATTTTATAAAAAATATTTTTTAAATTAAAGTAACTGAACATTCCTTGGATTCCTTGGACACTCAGGATAGTCTGTAGAAAATCTCCATATTGAACTATCTTTTTTTGTGATTTAGTCAGCATCTTTTTCACCAGGTTTTTATTTGATTGGAGGGTTTTCAAATCAATGCCATAGGTAATGGTAATCAAACCTCTTTGAGGGAATCAATATTAACTTGAAAAAATTGTGTTTACAGGCAAATTAAAACAGAAAAAATTTCCAGAACCACAGATTCATGATCATATTAAAATTTATTACACAATTAATAAATGAAATTAATTCTTTTTTTTTTTTTTTTTTAAGGATACTAGAATTTAGATGCAATTAAGTAAACATCACCACCTTCCCTTTGGATGCTATGTGCATGTTCTAACAGTTGTCAGTCAAAGCAGTTTTTTTTTTTTTTTTTTGTTTTGTTTTGTTTTGTTTTTTTTTGCTGAGGCAATTGTGGTTAAGTGACTTGCCCAAGATCACACAGCTAGGAAGTATTAAATATCTGAAGCCAGATTTTAACTCAGGTCCTCCTGACTTCAGGGCTGGTGCTCTATCCATTGCACCAACTAGCTGCCCCTCTCAAAGCATTTTTAAAACTTCTGTTGGAATTTTTTTGAAAGCTTTTCATGGCACAATGCAGAGAGCACTAGATTTAAAGACCTGAGTTCAAATCTCATCTCTGTCCTTTTCTACTTGTATGTTCTTGAGGAAATGGATAAAATTCATGTGCTGTGAGTTTGGGAGGAACATCTCCCCAGTAAAAGTAACAAGAAGCTAAAGGAAGAGAGTTATAGGGTAATGTAAATAGACATACCCTCATTCTCTATATATATTTTTCAGCAGAATAAGCTGGGGTGAGAGATGACATCTTGAAGGAGATCTCCAGTAAGTTGGAGACTTCTGGTCTTACCTAGACATTCTGATTGGATTTAACAAAAGACCTTCAGTCCCCACCGAGATGGTCAGAAAGGATTCATTATAAACATCTCCTCCAAAACGTACCTGATCTTTAGCAGGTTAATAAATTACAAAATCAACGTTAATACATTCTCTTCCAACTCCAATAACCTAATATTTTGTCCTTATCACTAACCCTACAAAATAAGGAAAGTGACTTAGTAGCCTCATTTGTCAGACTTCTTTTGTGGTCTGTAATGTTGCCTCAAGGAATAATTCCCCAAGTGTGAGACCTGAGACCTCAATTTCCTCCTCTATAAAATGTGGGAGTTGGAGTAGATGGCCTTTATGGATATTTCTAGGTCTAAATCTATGATCCTTTAGCAAATTCAAGTTTTTTGGCATTTTCTCAGCAGTGACAATTAGTTCGTCATCATTAGAGGGTAGATTTGATTTGGAAAACAATCAAAACTCATAGAAGGCCAAGTTTAATGAAAGGAGGTGGGAACAGGAGGAGGTAGAAAAACCATCTTAGAGACTACCATGTTGGATCAGGGGTGAATTTTTCCTAATTTCCAAAGGTGAGGTATAAGAACACTTTGGGGAATGATGATATTATTGGAATAGATTTACCAAGGTATTTGATTTGAAGGGCACCAATCATCAGGATGTATATGTTCTAGTATGTATTTAGAATGGGGAGACCTATGGTCAAGATTTAGCTCCAACACTTAGAATTTTGTATGACTTCTAGAAAATCTCAACTTCTCTGAGTTGCATTTTCCTGATTGGAAGGCTAGAGAGTAGAGCACTAAACTCCTCCCAAACCTTTCCTTTAGAGATGACAGAAATGGGACTTTCATTCCTCCACTCTCCATCTGCAGCTCAGTCTGGTTTCAGCTCCACTGAAGAAGTACCTTGCCAGTACTTCCTGGTGTCTCTCTTCCTTTCCAGCTTCCTTTGATATGTTGTCTTCCCCCATTAAACTTTTTCTTATTTGTATCTCAAGTACTTAATACAGTTCCTGGCACATAGCAGGCACTTGGTAACATTTTTATTGAATTAAATTCTTTATTGGTAAACTATGTTGGTATAAGGAAAGATCTTTGCAAACTATAGATAAAAATTTGTGCATATAAATATATACACATATATATGTGTATGTATATATGTGTATATAAATTCATGTCTATATATGTATATGAGAGAGAAAGTGAGAAAGAGAGAAATAGAGAGAAAAAGAGACAAAGTGAGAAAGAAAGAGAAAGAGAAAAAGCAAGACAGAAAGAGAGAGAAAGAGAGAAAGGGAGAGAAAGATATTGAGGGGGAGAGAGACAGAGAGAGAGAGAGACAGAGAGAGAGAGACAGAGAGAGAGAGACAGAGAGAGAGAGAGAGAGAGAGAGACAGAGAGAGAGACAGAGAGAGAGACAGAGACAGAGAGAGAGAGACAGAGAGAGAGAGACAGAGAGAGAGAGAGAGAGAGAGAGAGAGAGAGAGAGAGAGAGAGAGAGAGAGAGAGAGAGAGAGAGAGGGAGAGAGAGGAGAGAGAGAGAGAGACAGAGAGAGAGACAGAGAGAGAGAGAGAGACAGAGAGAGAGAGAGAGAGAGAGAGAGAGAGACAGAGAGAGAGAGACAGAGAGAGAGAGAGAGGAGAGAGAGAGAGGAGAGAGAGAGAGGAGGAGAGAGAGAGAGGAGAGAGAGAGAGAGAGAGAGGAGACAGGGAGAGAGAGAGAGACAGAGAGAGAGAGACAGAGAAGAGAGAGAGAGAGAGAGAGAGAGAGACAGAGAGAGACAGAGAGAGAGACAGAGAGAGAGAGACAGAGAGAGAGAGACAGAGAGAGAGAGAGAGAGAGAGAGAGAGAGAGAGAGGAGAGAGAGAGAGAGATGAGAGAGAGAGAGAGAGAGAGAGTGAGAGAGAGAGATCATTCCTCAGGTTCTTGGTTCTTTATCAGGTGACTACACTTTGGACATCTATATTCCTAACCTGTTTCCAATATCAAACTGCTTCTGGGTAAGAGAAAAGAACTTAGAAGTGGAAGCAGAAAGATGACTGGCAATTTTTTGTGTCTGCGATAAGCAGAACAAAATATACTCTGAAAATGCCTTCAATTCAGTTCGGAGGAGATAGAAGAAAATACCAAGGCTACTGCTGGGGAAGGAGGATTCTTGCTGATTGAGCAGGAGTGAGCAAATAAGGTAAGGAGGAACTGAAGAAGAGTTCACCTTAACCACAGTCCCCATGGGGAGGTATTTGGTCATTTAGTAGCTTATTGTTTTAATTAATTCTTCCTACTAGCTAGATAGATGTTCAGCTCAGTTATTTTTATGCTACTAAAAAACTAAAAGTATTATTAGTGTTCTTCTAAGTCTTGCTATTCTTGACCAAAGTTATGGTTACTCAGTTTTAGTTTTAGCTTTGCCTGGGTGCCTGAGGAAGTTTCCTCCTTTTTGTGCCTACTTCAGTCTAATAGGGATCCAAGAATATGAAACCATTTATTGGTAAATCCAAATTTGGGAAGCTTCTCTTCTGGGCAGGAATTTATTCTGAGCTTAGGATCAGGGCCATTTTATAAGTATGCTCATTATGCTGCTGAATACATGCTAATTAAATATTGATTCTAAGAGATAGCTCCATCCTTATAGCATTATTGAAACTACCACAGAAAATGATTTCTAATGATAACTGTTTAGCCACATCTGCAGAGCTGGAGTGAATATCAGAACAGAACCTGTTATTGATACTAGCAAAAATAGCCAAAGGAAGATACGATCAAGGACTTGAGCCACAAACTTCCAGTCTTGGACAACCTGTAAGAGAGAAAAATGACATTTTAATAGAGTGAAGTAACTTGCCTGACTTCATTTACGGGATATTTGACCGTAAGTTTCAGATTTAAAGTGCATCTGTTTGCAATGAGCAGCAGAGTGACATAGTAGAGAGCGTGCTGGACTTGAAAGTAGTCAATAAATATTTGTTAAGCACATACTGTGTGCCAGTCAGAAAGGCAAAGACATCCCCTAGTCCAAAGGACCTCAAGGTCTAATGAGGAAGACAAGCAAACTATGTACTAGCAAACTATGTAAGCAGGATAAATCGGTGATAATTAATAGCACATTAACAGGATTAAACCAGAAAGGTTTCTTGTAGAAGATTGGGATTTTATCTGAGATATGAAGGAAGTGAGTGAGGAAGAATCTTCATGAGTTTCAGGTTGCTCTCTCAAATCTCAGGTTTTAGATGGATAGTGGATGAGTTATAAATGAGCCTGTTTTGATGGAGGGATTTCCCATCATGGTTTGTAATTTATTTTCTTATATTTAGTATGCCATATTGTGAGGCAGTTAAATGGCACAGTGGCTAAAGCACCAGGTCTAGAGTCAGGAATATCTGAGTTCAAATTTTGTCTCAGATATTTACTAGTTGGACAAGCCACTTAATCTCTATTTATCTTGGCTCTTTATCTATGACTCTGGAAAAGGAAATGACAAGTCAATCCAATATCTTTGCCAAGAAAACCCTAAGGACAACATTCATGGGGTCACATAGAGTTGGACACAATTGAATGACTGAACAACACCATATTGTATTGGCTTAATCTAATATTGTATATTCAGAGTTTATGGCACTGGATTCATCTGAAAATACTCTGCATAAAACAGCTATGACCAATGGAATTCAGTCAATTTAGGCCAGAATTTTTTTCCTGTTTTAATGAGATGTTCTTCTAAATATGTTAACAAAATAATGTTGATGGAATGAAAAAATTCAGAACCTGGATTCCTGTTGAGTTCTTAGTTTTAAATCCCGTTGATGAAATAACTTGTTATTCTGTGAAAAATGAGAAATCACCAAGGATTTGGATAACCAAGTTAACATGTAAAATTAGATTATTTAAAATTAGAATAAGGATTGATCAAAATAAACAATTCCTAACCTTAACCTTTTCACTTTTCCTCACATTGGTTTTGGAATTTTGAGCTTAAAATTCTTGGGTTCATCCTATATTTTTTCAAGTTTTACTTGATTTTTAAAAAAATACTATTTCAGGCAATGGAAATTATAATGGAATTATAATAATTGGCACTGCTATGATCCTTTAAGGTTTGCTGAGTGCTTTTCATATATTAAATCATTTGAGGCTCAGAAGAACCCTGTGAAATGGTACAATGAATAGTCTGGAGTCAGGAAGATTCATGTTCCTGAGTTCAAAACTCCTAGGCAAGTCACTTAACCCTGTTGAACTCATCTGTAAAATGAGCTGGATGAAAAAAATGGCAAACTACTACAGTATTTTGCAATAAAACTCCAGATAGGATCACAAAGAATTGGACATGATTGGTCAACAATAAATGATATAAGGGCTCAAGGACAGGCTTTGGAGCCAGGGAGATGTCTTCAAGTCCTACTTTCAGAAATTAGCTACGTGAGCAAGTCACTTAGGAAGTGCTCTGATGTTTTCTACACTGATAAAATCATAGGTATTATTCAAATAAAACCAGTATTAGTCATTTTATAAAATTTTGTTTGGATTATATGAGGTAGATATATATATAAATAGTGAAGAGTGAATATAGTTAGGCAACCTGAGTTTAAATTCCAGTTCCAACATTCCCTATAGTACTTGTGTGGCGTTTTTATTCAGTTATTCAGTCAGGTTTTTGTTGTCAAAGATAACAAAGTGATTTGCCATTTCTTCTTTCAGCTCATTTTACAGAGGAGGCAACTGGCAAATAGGGTTAAGTGATTTGTCCAGGGTCATCGTTAGAAAATGTTTAAGTCAGAATTCAGGTCAGAATCTCACATCTCCTTCACTGCGAGACCCATGCTCTATCCACCTGGACTTGTTGTTTTCCATCTATGAGAGAGAGACAGAGACTGAGACAGAGAGATGTAGACAGAAACAGAGAGAGACAGAGAGAAAGGCAAGAAAGACAGAGAAAGTGGGACACATGCACACACAGAGAGACACACACACATACAGAGATAGAGACAGAGAGAGACAGAGACAGAAACAGAAAACAGAGACAGAGAGAGAGACAGAGACACAGAGATACACACACATACAGAGATAGACAGAGAGACACAGACATACAGAGACAGACAGAAACAGAGAGTCTGAGACAGAGAGATAGAGATACAGGGAGACAGAGAGAAATTGAGACAGACATAAAGAAAGAGAGAGAAAGAGAAGTAAAGGGAGAGGGAGAAAGAGGAAAATAGAGAAGGAGAAGGAGAGGGAGAAAGAGAGGGACAGAGAGAGGGACAGAGAGAGGGAGAAGGAGAGAGAATAGAGTGCCAGGTAGAGTCAAGAAGATCTGAATTTGAATCTGACCTTGAACACTTACTAGCTTTGTGACTCTGGGCAAATCACTTTACTTCTTTATGCCTTAGTTTCTTCAACTATAAAATGGGAATAATAATAGCACCCACCTCCTAAGGTTGTTGTGAAGTTCAGATAAAAAGATAATTTTAAAGCGTTTGGCACAATGTCTGATACATATGTACACTATATAAATGCTGGGTTTTATTATTAATTATTATTATTATTAATATCACAGTCTTAGATGGCTCTGACTTCTATATTTTCAGGGTTCACTTACCTCATTGATGAAATGCTCTTTTTTCACATGCCTAGAGATGTATCTAATAGACTCAGCAGCTTTTTCCAAAAAGGCAACCAGTACCTTTTCTCCATCTTTCATTTGCTTCTGCTTCTGCTTTGTGGGCATTTTTGCTTTAGCTTCTGGCTGGCTTTCTACCACATCTGGGAATGGGTCGCGATCAATAGGGCCCTTCATGCAGAGAAGTTTTGGTAGTTTTTGGAGAAACAATCTTTTTACCCAAGGGGCCATAGGATGGTAAGTGGAAGAAGAGCGGTGGTGAACATTGATAACAAAGACTGTGACAATTATGGAAAGGGTGACAAAAATCATGATGAATAGTAGATATTCTCCAATCAGAGGGATGACCTTTGAAGACGATGGAATGATTTCTTCAATCACTAGTAGAAAAACTGTCAGAGAAACTAGAACTGAAGTGGAGAGTGAGAGTTTTTCTCCTTCATCAGAAGGCAAATAAAAGACAAGGACAGTTAGAAAAGACAATCCAAGACAGGGGATGATGAGGAAAAGGGTATAAAATAGAGGCAGGCGCCTCAGAACAAAAGAATATGTAATGTACGGGTAAGAATACAAACCCTCCCTTCTGTTTCCTTTCATGCCTTTGGCATAGAGTATTTCCCATTCTCCATTATCAAAAAAGTCATTCCTGTCAACGTTTTCATCAATTAAAACAAGGTCGACCATAGTACCATCATAAGTCCAGGAACCAAACTTCATCGAACAGTTCTGTCGGTCAAATGGGAAAAATGTCACATCCATTGTGCATGAGCTTTTGTAACTGGATGGAGGAGTCCAAACAATGGTTCCATTGTGTCTTATTATGACCTTGGTCATTAGAGAACCTTCAAAGCGTCCATCAGCACTGAAAGGGAGACAGTTGCTTTTAATTTGAAGATTTGTCATGTGTGGAATGATTGATTTTTTTCTTTCAACATCATCTGAATTGTGAAATTACTCTTCCAACTATGTAACTGAGAACCTGGCTCTACTACTTGCTGTGTGATCTTATGCAGCTCATTTTATTTCTTTGGGTTTCAGCTCTCTTCCTTGTAAAATAAAGGGGTTAGAATAGATCAAAGAATCATGGAATCTTTAGGGTCACCTCCATTTCTAAATCCTCCTATTTTTTTCATAGAAGCCTTCTCTTCTTTTTAAAATAATGAAATCATTGTTTTGCAATTATTTTAATAATGAGAATAATTTTCTTTTTTATTTTCTCATTTCAGATTTAGCTCCTGTAAAAAGTCAGTCCCTGAAGAACATGACTGTTGAGATTATCCTAGCCCCCAAGGATTATGTTTGAGTTGGAGAGCTTACTACTGTTCAGAGAATAAACAGAATCCAGTGTGGCTGACTTCTTATCCTGTTGAGAAGAAGCCCTGAACTTGTACCCCTCCATTAGAATTTAGGATGACCCCCTTCATTAAGGAAGAAACCAGCCAGAGTACTCTGGATGAAGATATATTCCTCTGTCCAGATTATTAGAGACTGCTGAGTCTCATGATCAAGCCATATAGTCAGCAGGAAGAGCTGAAGACTTCTAGCCCACCTCCTCATTAAATGTGCACCAAATAGGATTTTCAGTTGTCAAGGGAATTCCTTCAAGTATTATTTAAAGCTTTCAGGCTCTTCATTTCTTTTACCTTTGATTACTCAGGGAAAGCACTGACCAGCAATTTATTGATTGCTGGTTAGCCTAATTAATAAATTGATTATTAATTACCCATAGATTCGATTTCTTGCGGTTTTTTCATTTGTCACAATAAAGCTCAAGCATCATTTCCTACAGGAAACCCTGATCCCTCCAAATGCTAGTCCCTTCCTTCTCAAACTACCTTGTGTTTAACCATTTTGTATTTATTTTAATTTATTCTGTATATACTTATACAGGGTGTCCCAAGAATCTTAATATAGTTTTAATCTATTAAATCTTATGAAAATTATGAAAAATATATATGGGCATATTCATATTTGTTTTTCTCTTGAAAAATAGGGTAGTGCATTTTACATTTTATATTAGTAGAAAAGCAACTTTCCCTTTTAGTATTGAAATTAATCTCTTTAATCCATTTCCCTGTAAGATACTTACTTTTCAAAAAGAACTATATCAGGAAGCCAAAGAGATTCAGATGGCACTTTAATGGAGCTGATTCCACCATATTCATCAGGGTTCCAGCGTAACTTATGATCTATCCATTCCTGTAGAGAATCAATGAAAAATTAATTAGAATTTTGACCGTATTGATTATCAATCCTTCCCTAAAACACCTACTGGGGACTCCCATGATGTGGAGGAGAGCAATTTCATGATGAGACCTGTCTAAGCTCTAAGGAAACTGAGAAGCCCCTATCCTTGTCCTGAATTTCTAAAGTTTTTAGAATTGTCATATTTAGCTACGAATTTATTTAATGGTCATATTTAACTAAGTAATGTGACATAGGGAATAGGCTACCAGTATGGGATTCAAATCTTGACTCTGTTACTTACTATGATCACAGACAAGTAAGCGCTCACTATGTGTACCAAGGACTATGAATCTCATGGGGTCCAAAGTGACTTTTCTAAGACAATAAGTCACAAATTTCTGAGAATGTAAACAACTTGAGGCCAGAGACTGTTTTTGCCTTTCTTGTTATCTGCAGTACTTAGCACAGTACTGGTGTTTAGTAAGCACATGATAAATATTTGTTGATATGCTGATCAATTGATCTATATCAGGGGAAAGATTTTTCATAACAGGATTTCCAAACATTGATAAAACCATAGATCCAAATTAAAAAAAAAATTAGTTGTAGTTTAAAGTGATTTTTATATGGTCAGCTTTCCAATGGCTTACTCAACAGGATTGCAAAGCATAAGTAGATGATGGATGGATATCACAATTATTATGCATGTAGATTTTTATAATACTTTAGATACAAAATCTCATAGAATCTGACCTGAAAAGTAAATTCTTCTGCATTTCTGACTATTGTCTGGACAGTGAGCAATTATATAGTCTCTGTAGAACGACATTACACTGAGTTAAAGAGAGGGGCTCCATGTGATTCCATCAGAATCACTGTGACATAACCCTTTATAATTGAGTCCAGAGTAAACAAATGGATGATAGAACTGTGATAGTGAAATATTCATGAAATCTGAAGTCTGATAAGAGCAATACAGCCAAGTCATCATCATGATTAATATACAGTATGTCTTGAAATTTTCATGGTGCTCTGCTCCATCTTGGACAAACAAAGTAGAGTAGATGCAGTCCCTTAAAGAACTTGTAATTGCAGACATAAAATTTGCATGACTATGGGAAAGGCCTTCCCTGGGACTGGCAGTTCTCTGGCCCCATCTCAGAGTTTTCTGTGCTTCTTTGAGATGACAGGACACACGGCATACTTTTTTCTAATTTTTACTGAAAGGATTTTCTCCCCCTTTTCTGTAGAAGTGATAATACTCTGGTAAAAATATCTCATTGATGTGGACATTCTCTCTAGTGATGGAGATTACAAGCTATCCATACCTACTTGTCTTGTAACACTTCTCCACATCCATCCTTAGATTTATCACAAGTAGTTCCCTCAATGTGCTGCAGTCCTTCCTTGCATGTACTCAACATCTCCCTCTTCCATGTCAATGTACCATAAAGATAAATTATTCTTCATTGTCTCTATGTGATCACCCCATCCTTTTTAATGGCCACATGAATGAAAATTCTCTTTAAAAATCTAATCTCTTGGATCTAGATATGGGCTAGTTCTTATGGGCAAAAAGCTCAAATATTTCTCTCATAATAATTTAGGGTGTTATGAGCGAGGTGTCATGATGGATAGAATACTGGGCCTGGAGTCAGAAAACTAGACTTCTTGAATTCAAATCTGGTCTCAATCCCTTTACAAGCTGTTTGACCCCAAGCAAGTCACTTTTACCTGTTAGCATTAATTTTCTTATCTGTAAAGTGGGCTAGAAAAGGAAATGGCAAACCATTCCAGTATCATTGCAACACAAAAACAAAAAAACCCAAATGCGGTGGCACACAGTTGGACATAACTGAAAAATGAATCAACAACAACAGATTTACAATGAAGCCTCTTCTATTTGGGGATTATATGTGGGTAGTTTTTAGGGCCCTTTGAAATTCTCACTGTGCTAGTGGACCCTTTGGGTACTTAGTTACTCAGTATCTAAATCTAATTCATAATCAGGAATGTTGATTCAACATTTTTTTTTCTCAGTAAAAATCTTTGTGTTTATATTTGTTTTGTTTTTGGAGTTGAGTCCTCAGGGAGATAATATATTTAGAGGAATGAAATTCAGAAAATTTAAAAAATATAACCTTTACTCACACCTCCTTAATCACAATAACATAGCCAATTTTCAGGGTTTACTATAGTCAGGATAACATCTCCCCTTCTCTTGCCTTTGGTTTAATAAAGAAAATGTCTATCCCAATCCAAAATGGGACTGGGACATCTAGTTGTATGCTCCACAGTTACAAGATTGGAAGACAGATGGTTGGAATGTAAACTAGTCTTCATTTAATTTCCACATAAGTAGTTCCTTAAAGCAAGTGGCATTTCAGAAAACATTTGGTAGAATGTACATTTATAGGATAGTTTGATTCAATTCAACAAATATTTTTTGACCACCAACTAGATATAGGACATAACCTAGTAATAATGTTTAGCCACATTACTCAAAGAAGAAACAAAGCCAATCTCAAGGAATTTATAGTCTAATGAAAGAAAAAAGACATATTCATAAGTAATTGTGTAGAATGAGGGAAAGAAGTTCTCTTTAACCCATTAATGAAATCATAGAATAGGCAACAGAAAGATGAGTTATTAATGGGTTAAACAAAATATACAAATATGTCTATCCTTGTTACTCCTTTATAAAGTGTGAAGGAGTTCTTCCTAATGGCACCAGAGGGGTAACTTACCATTATTAAGATTTAGTATTTAACCAAAGATCGGGCATAATTTTAATGGTTTGCCAATTTGAAAGTTGAGTTAAGAGTCCACCACAGCAGGAAATAGTTTTGTGGAATAGAACTTCTGCACTTTTATCTGAGGAAAATGGAGGGAGAAAGAGTATCTACTTCTCTTCCTCCATTGATCATGGCATCAAGTAGCAAAGCTATGCATCTAGTAGGAGGTGAAAGGGGATGAGTTTTGAATCAGTAAAACTGTCTCCAAGGATGTGACCCTTAGTTACAGACAAAAGGAACAATTATGGATTCAAGACAGAATTAACTTTTCCAGTTATGATGAAGAGAGCAGTAGAACCACATAACAACTGAGCAAACTACCCTTTCTTTATGCTCCATCTACGGGGAAATAAAATGAAAATACCAAAAGGGAATAGACATGTAAGTCCTATGGTACCAGAGGCCTTGGCCATCTGTGTTCCCTATTTGTATGCTTTACAACCAGTGTAGCCTAACTTTGTGCCCATTCTTCCCACTGACAATGTATGTTTTTGAGGGAAAGTGTGTCAAAAATTTATGGAGAAACATCTTGTAGGTACCATCATTTAAATGCTTTTGCTTTAAGCTAAATATGTCTATTGGCTGACTACTAAAGGTAAATGCACCAAACAGAGGTCTTGTAAAGACAATTGTCCCCAAAACACTTATTGCTACTTTGAGGGGCATATCTGAGTCACAGGTCAGTAGAAAATAGCAGAGAAGAAGAAAATAGTATATAATAATGAGTTCCAAATACTTTCAAGAAGTGTTGTCATATGGATGGGATTTCAACTTTTTCTGCTTTGTGTCAGAAAGCAGAACAAGCAACAGTGGGTAGAAGTTAGAGAATGGTAGATTTAGATTTAATGTAAGGAAATATTCCTAGCCGTTATAATCATCCAAGAATGGAAATGTTTGTCTTAGGAGGTAGTTGGTTCCATTTCAAGCAGAGACCAGTTAAGGATATGGTAGATGAGTTTCCCAAACAAGTATGAGTTGGACCAGGTGGCCTCCAAGTTCCCTTTCAGCTAAGATTCAAGATTTGGGGGACTTTGACTCAAAAAAATACTTTAGTTCATGAATTTTAGCAGGATGAAATATCCTTGTGTCATGTTCCATGATGGATATTCTTCCCGTCAAACTCTGTGTTCCACTATCTAAAAGTCTAAGTTGAACCCTGGGCAAATCTAGTCATGCTAGTAAGTCCCTATATACATTTAAATTTAATTTTCATTATTAACATTTTCTCCATGTTCTCCTAAGTCTCTAGACAATCAACAAAACAATACATCAAGACCCATTTGAATCTTTATTGATTTTGTTGTAAATAGTAACAATGTAACAATTGGCTCTTAGGAGCCAAAAACCTTTGTGGAAGATTAAAGAGGTCAATGCAGAATGACCAGTGTTACAGTAGAGTTCTTGGCACCTTATAGGGCTTTTCTATGGGGTCTACATGTGGTCAGAATGTAGTAGCTGGCATTCACCACAGAAGGAGCAAATGAACTCTATTTACTTACAGCCAGGGGCATGAGCATTTTGTTTGTCTTATTTTAAATTGTGTTAATAATCATTTCCTATACAATTCATCAGATCAACCTTGCTATTGATTTAATTGAGCAATTATGGTGGCTAAAAACTCTGGACTGACTCCTTTTTTGATTCAAAAATTTTTATTGCATAGACTCAACCACTAAGCCTCTTTAGTTTATTGATGTTCTGAACCCTGTGATTGATACTCAACTAAGCACCTTGAAACACATGTAGAATTCTATGATTTCATGTTAAGCTGAAAAATCTTAGAGATTGATTTTAGATTGGCAGTATCCATGTATCTGGATTTCAGAAAATTATCCTGGAGAAGCTATTTTTTAAGAGGAGAGAGTTTCATAGTCTGCCATCTTGAATTCAGAATCACAATCTCTTAATCATTTGAGAGTTCGAAGTCGTCTAGTACAATCTGTACATGAAAGAAATTCAGAATAATTTCAGAAAGATTCCTTTTCTGAACTAATTTACCATTCTCATCCCCAATCAAAATGTCAAAATATTTACTTAAGAGGGGACTAAAATTTATGAGTAGAGACACTATGAAGGCAAGCGTGGACAGTGAAACTTCCACCCATTTAAAATTCTTGAAGAAAATAATAGTAATATGGGTTTGGGTCAGCACAGTTCAATTGATAGAGAGCTGAATTTGCAAATCCTGCCTCAGACACTAGCTGTGTGACCCTGAGCAAGCCATCTCTGTTTGCCTCAATTCTTCTTCTGTAAAATGAGGAGGTTGGCTCGAATAGTCTCTAAGGTTCCCTTTCACCTCTAAAGCTATAATGCTATGATGATAATCCACTTGGTAATACTGTGCAAAGGACTACCAGCAATAGCACTGTCATTCTTGCTACCAACCTATCCACAATGGTGGTGAAGAGACTTCAAGTCACAACTCCCCAGGACCCATTCTCTTAAAAGCCCCAGGAAATTGTTGGCAATATCCCTGCTCCTGACCCTTGATCTCCTACAGCTCTGGAACCTCAGGAGGGCTCCTCTCCTTGGTCTTCTCTCTTGCCAGTGGCACCTTAAAAATAACATCCCAGGTTTGTGCAGCCTGTTCCAGTCAAGACTCCCAAAACTCTTTTCAAATATGAACTCAGGGCTATTTAACACCAGCCACAATAGGAAATGGAATAAGGGAAGAGGTGGCTAGACAGTAGAACCAAATATTAAAGTTAATCCACAGGAAAAAAAAATCTTTGATTCTAAATATGTACTATAACATTTCCACCTTCATTTTCTTTCCTTGCACATTTACATAAAATAACCTTTGCCTGGTGAGGTTATGATGATCTGAAACAATATTCCACTTAAACCCTACTAAATTGGATTTTTCTCATTGTAAATAACTCAACCTTTAAAATTATTCAGTTTAAAAGTTAAATCAAATATGGATGAGGATCAAATATGTAATTCAGAGTCATAATATCAGCACTTTAGAGATAGATGAGACTTTAGATATCAACTGGCCCAACACTCTTATTTTTCAAATGGCAAAAATGAGGACTAAAGATGGACCCAGAGACTAGAAATGATTCATCTAAGATCATATGATGGAGCTGGGATTCAAATAGTGATGCCAGAACTAATGATTCTGTCTCCCTTCTCCCTTCTACAATGAGCTCTCTCACTGATTCCCAAACTTTGTAATCTAATAAGGTGACTCAGTTTATAAGAGGGTAAGTGCATTGTGAATTTCTCAAAATAAAATTAATTTTGTTTCACTTTAGTTTTAAGGTAAATATCTGCCAAATGGCCTTTGGGCCTATCTGGGGAGTCCATCCTAGATGAGATAGTTGAGCTGTCAGTTTAGGAAATAAGAATTATAAATAGCCTTTGTTTGTGGTAAGGAGAAGGGGCAGAACCAAAGGAACCATGTCAAGAACCAAGGAAACATGTCAAGATGGTCACAGCTGAAAATTGAAATGATTTCAATCCATTCCATTAAATAAAAGTAGGAAACTCTGGATATATTCTCAAAACCCTTTGGTTTATTTCTAAAAGTCAGAAGGCTTGGTTTTAAATCTAATTGAAAATTGGTTTTGAATTTCCTTATCTGTAAAAGGAGGAGATTGGACTAGATGAATTTCTGAAAGGTCCCTTCTAGTTCTAGAGCTGTGGTGATCCAATGATTTTAGAGGCAGATGACTGGGTTACTTGGTTCTATCTTGTTTTGTTCCTCCTTACTAAAAACAGTTGTTATTTATGTAACACTTGATATAACTTGAGGTAGAATATCGATATTATTGTATATTATTTGGATATTATTACCACCATGTTACAGATGAAGAAACTAAGTCTCAGAGAGGTCTCACTTATTACATTGTGTGACTTTGTCCAAGGTTACATAGCCAGGGGTAGCATAACTCCAAATCTTGTATTTTTTGCATGATGGAATTTCCTCCATTATATATTTTTATAGCATATCACATTTTAGTACATGTGTGTTCAGTTTTTTCAGTCATGTCTAACTCTTCCTGACCCCATTTGGAGTTTTCTTAGCAAAGATTCTAGAGTGGTTTGCCATTTCCTTCTGCAGCTCATTTTACAGATGCAGACAGGATTAAATGACTTGCCCAAGTCATACAACTTGTAAGTGTCAGAATCCAGATTTGAACTCAGGAAGATGAGTCTTTCTGATAGCAAGCTCAGAGCTCTATCTATTGTGCCACCTAGCTGCCCACATATTATACTATCCTATCCTATAACAGTTACATATTACAATTATCTAATATATGCATTTTATTTTCCAACTAGATTATAAACTCTATGAGGGCAGGGACTATGCCTTGTAAATTTGTATCAGTCCCAGCTCTGGGCATACAATAAATTTGGTAAGATCAGGGTTTCTTATTTTCTGCAATTATTTTCTCTAAAAAACAACAGAGCTATTCCTAGAATTTGATTCACCCTTGTCTCCTTTGACATACCTTCCTGGTCACCTAAATGCATAGAAACTCTGATTTGTTGGATTTCTGAAGACCACATGAATCATAATATCCTTTACCATAGACTACCCTAATGACTAAATGTATTTCCATATGTTGAAAAGTTGTGTGTGTTCTGGTGCACTCAGAAAAACTAAATATCTTCTGTATCCTTACGCATTTATTTGTGCCTGAGCAAAGAAATCTATCTTTTTGTTAACTGCTCAGTGATACTTAAGCATCTCATTTCATCCTAATGTCAAACTTGAACTTGAAAGTACTCATATTAGTCACCTTCAACAATAAACCCTAATAAATGTTTTATTGAATTAAATATTCTTTGTACTCTTAGTTGATTTAAAAAAAAAAACAGTTATTGGAGAAACAATTCTGACTTGAAGTACCAAGCTTGACAAATAGCTAACCAACTTTATTTTTCTTAAGATGGATGGAGATGATAAATGACCAAAGCAAGTCTCAGTTACAATGGTACCAAGCTTGCACAGATTCCCCAGAGGTAGTTTGAAAATTCCAGTATAAAGACCCTAGGGCACCTAGGCTTTGCCATAATATATAAGGTCCTTAGCTGGGACTAGAAGGATGGATGATGTACTCAAGTGACCATGATGGCAAGTGATCCAGCTTCCCAGTTTTAATGGGATTAGATCTGAGGAAAGAAAATGATTTCCAAGTTTTCTGTGACTTCTGACACAAATATTCTGAAAGTATAAGGAAAGACTCCAAAGTTGTAGGCAAGTTTGTGACACAGTCTAATTGTCAATCCCATAGTGTGCCAAAGTCCTCTAAGCAGTTTACTTTATCATAGAATACATTAAAACTTATTCCAGAGACACATTATACACACCACAAAGCAACACAAACACAGGGAAAGTCACAGATAGTAAGATTCCATAAAGTTGTGCTTGTTTATATGCCAACATAAGGCTTCAACCATCTTTTTTGCTTCCCCTGAATCAATCAATCAATCAACATTTATTAAGCACCTACTATGTGCCAGGTTCTGTGCTAAGCCTTCCCATTAATCTACTCAAGCTTATGTTATAAGGGCTACTTTAGGAACTGCAATCCAAAGATCCTAGAACCTTCTTGCTATTATTTGCTGCTAATAGATGGCCTTAGAATGAGAATAAATCTAATTCTCTTCTTAGAATACATGTTAATAATAATAATCATAATAATAGCGGACATTTATATATTGTGCTTACTGGAATAGTTAAGTACTTAATTGCTATCTCATTTAATACAACAACTCTGGGAGGTAGGTGCTATAATTATTTCTATTTTACATATGAGGAAATTAAGGCAAATAGGGGGTTAAATAACTTGTCCAGGATCACAAGGCTAGTATCTGAGTCAAGTTTTCCTGACTCCTGGCCCTGAGCACTATTCTCTGTACCATATAGCTGCCCTCTTTTTAAAGGCAGAGCACTGAAATGAATATAGGAATACACACACATTGGAGCTGTCTTTAAACCCACAAACCACTTGGTCCTATTAGCAATAATCGCTGCTTTCCTGTCTCCTCGAGCCCTGCTCCTATAACTTATATTAATAATAATAATAATAATTCTTGCCCCACTTAAATTCTCTAATTCTCTAAGACTAAAACGAATTTTACATATAGAAGTGATATATTCTACAATCATAGACTATTATCATTAATCATCATCGTTATGATTTTAACTTGTGGTAGGAATGTTAAGCACATTGCAGGCATCTGAGAAATTACTAGCATAGTGCTTAAAGAGCATCCATTTACCTTGGAGGACCCTTCTCCAGTCTGCATTTTTAACTCTTAACTGCTGACACATCTGTGAAAATTTTCACAGGGATAGAGGAGTCATATATCTATAATTACACTTACCTACTGAACTGTAAAACTTGGTGACTCAGAAGATGAATTTTTTATTCTTGCTGACCCTTGTCCCCTTAGGAAAGCTGTCTTATAAAGTCTTTCTTTCAAGTTTGTTCTTACCCAATGCTTATTTAACTCCTTTAGGCCTTAGTTTCCTCATCTCTAAATCAACCAATAACTATTAAGCACCTACTATGTGCTAAGTGCTGGTAAAATAAAATAAGCTTTGAGCTTGGGGAACTTGGATTAGATGACTTTTGGGGTGATTTCTGACTCTAAATCAATGACAAATACTAATCTACACATTTCTTCCATTTATAAAAGGAAGAGCTTGACCTCAGTGAGCTCTAAGGCTCTTTGATATCCATAGTTCTTTGATGTGTTCCATAGTTCCTGTCAAAAAGAGCCAGATTTATGTCACTGAAGGAAAATTGGGTTCAATTTCTCATTTGCTTCTAATAGTCTCCCTGAACTAAGGTCTTTTTAACCTTGGAGTGGAGGGAGCAGAAATCAGGAGCTCAGGACATTAAGTAGTTTCTCGTGCTGACTCAGTGAGTCACTATTAATAATATATTTATCGTTTATGGGTTTTGATTACTTCGTAGAGTGCAAAGGAAAGAGGAAAAAGTATATGCAAAGTAAAATCAATATAAATAAAAATAGCTCCCCATTGAAGTCTGCTTTGAACATTTATCTAGGCCTTGATGAAGGTCTTTGGTGGGATGACTCTGGACAAATCATTTAACCTTGTTTACCTTAGTTTTCTCATCCATAAAATGATCTAGAAAAGGAATCAATAAACTACTCCAGTATCTCTACCAAATAAACTGCAATTGCAGTTACAAAGTATTGGACACGACTGAAATGACTGAACAAAAATAAAAGTCACAGAATTACAGACTCTCACCTGGAATCTGTATTCTGGGTCTTGGGTCTCTAGAGGAAATTCCTATTCATAGAACATTAGCACTTGGAAGAAACCTTAGAAATAACTTACACAAAATCCTTCATTTTGGACATGAGGGAATGGAGGCTCACTTCCTTTCTGATGTGTGCATTTTGATTTGATTTGTGAAAACTGGAGGAGTTGAGTAATTGCAGCCAAAGTTACATAGCTATTTTCACTAGGATTTGAAATAAGGAAAGGCTGATGAGCAATTATTATCTCATTTGATCCTCACAGCAACCATGGAGGTAGGTGTTATTATTATTCTCATTTTACATATGGGAAAACTGAGGCAAGCAGGCTAAGTGACTTGCCAAAGGTCACACAGCTAGTGTCTAAGGCTGGATTTGAACTCAGATCTTCCTGACTCTCTACCACGCCACCATCTATCTCTTACATTAGTCAAATCTCTATATAATGACTCCTAAGTCCAGTATTTTCTGAACTCTTCTCTACTGCTGCTGTCATAGGAAAATACATTTAAAATGAGCACAGAAATATTATCAGTGGTGATTGGCTGTAGATAAAATGATATAATTAGTTCTCTACTTAAGCAAAGTAGGAAAATGAAGGCAGGATGTGATCATTGTCTCTAGACAATTGGTTGTGAGAAGGATTAGACTTGTACTGCTTGGCCCTGGAGGAACAAGGGAGATAGATACTTCCTACAATATGGTTATATTTATTTAATATATTTATATATATTTTACACTTAATAATACATCTGTACATGCTGTTTCCCCTGATAGAATGGAAGTTCCATTAAAGCAAAGATTTTTTTCCTTTTTTTTTTTTTTTTTTTTTACAGGCATTGTAAATAGTGACTGAAACATAATAAATGCTTGTTGATTGGCTAGATATGCTATGGCCTACTTATGTCCACCATCTGTTTTCTCAGTGCCCTTTGAGTGAACTGCCATTTTAATTCTTCACATGATGTGGTATTTCATGATTTATAGTCAACATTATCCTTGGATGAATACCAATATTAAAAAGATGCGTCTCTGTTTCAGGGAGAATCCAGGAGTCATTAAAAGCACAGGACAATTTCCCAAAAGCAATCTAGGTTCCTAGCTTTCTCCTATTTAATTGTAAACCCAGTTCACTTTCTTTTTCCAGAGTATGTAACAGATTTGAGTGCATGATAGACTAACTCTTTGAATTGCACATCAGTTGTACAGCTGAGACAACAAACATCCTTCATTTAATTATTTCTTCTACTGAATCTCAAATATTTACCCAGGGACATAATATATGATAGTTGAATACTAGGATAAACTCTCTGAAAGATAGGATATGGTCATTTAAATCAGTGGTGTCAAATTTAAATAGAAATGGGGGGTCACTAATTTGTACATAAGAATCCCTTAGATTTTAAAATGTAATTTTATTTTGTTAAATGCTTCCTATGCCTTTGGGAATTTTGCAGCTGAGCCCCTGTGTTTAACACCTCTGGTATAGATCCTGGGCACACATTAACTCTTTCTGGACAACTTTGGTTGTGAGTAAACTAATAATCAGTTTTGACTATTAAATCTTTTCACTTCTTGCTAGCAATGCATGCAAGAACTTTTTTTTTTACTAATCTAAGTAGGAAAGGACCCCAGGGTTCATGCAGGAACATTTTTTCTGTAGTATTCTG
This sequence comes from Sminthopsis crassicaudata, assembly GCF_048593235.1. Classification (NCBI taxonomy): domain Eukaryota; kingdom Metazoa; phylum Chordata; class Mammalia; order Dasyuromorphia; family Dasyuridae; genus Sminthopsis; species Sminthopsis crassicaudata. Next base: position 137,480,547 of record NC_133618.1, on the reverse strand, counting down.
TAGCATTCCTGACAAACTCTCTTCCAATCTTTGCTTGAACACCTCCAATGAGGGGTATTGATAGAATATGCCATTGACTGCTTATACCAACTATATGTTTTGCCAGTGCCCCTAGAGCCATTTGCAACCCAAGACAGTTTATTCTTCTTGGAAAAACTTTAACTCTTGGGATACTTCTCTTGATTTGATTCCAACTCCCATCCATTGCTCCTAATCTAGTTCCATGAATCCAGGAAAAGTATTCTTTCTTTTATGGAGCCATTCTTTAAAAACTTGAAGACAGTTATTGTGTTTTCTTTGCATCTCCTCTCTTCAGGCTAAAAATCTCTAGTTCTTTCAACCTAACCTCAAAGAACATGAATTAGAAGTCCTTTGATATCATGGTTACCAAATTCTGGGTATTCCTCAGCTTATCGATGTTCCATACTAAAATGTGCCACCCAAAACTGAATACAGTGTTCCAGATGGAATCTGCCCAAGTCAGAGCAGAGCTGGATGATCTCGCTATACCTTTCTTAATTCAGCCCAAGATTGTATTAAATGTCTTGGCTGCCATATCATGTGATTTACTTACATCAAATTTTCAAATGACTAAAACTGCAGATCTTGTTCAGAACTTACATATAGCCATGCCTCCCCCATTATGTACTAGCAAAAATGGGTTTTTTTGGGAGGTCCAAGAATAAGACTCCATTTACTCCCACTGTCTTTAATCTTATTAGATTTTGTTCAGCATTCTAGACAACCATGATTTTTTTTTAATCCTGATATTTGCTTGTGTATTTTTTTAGCTAGTCCTCTAAGCTTTGTGTCATCTGCAAATTTGACAAGCATTCCATAATTTTATCCAAGTCACTAGTAAAAATATTAAACAGCATGATATGCCCAGCACCATGGTGTCAAGCACAGATTCCTCTACTGGAGATTTCTTTCCAAGTTGTCACAGTTCTATTAATAACAACTCTTCTCTTTCCAGCCATTGAACCAATTCCAAAGCCTCTACTTTACCTTTTTTAACCTACATCTCTCCATCTTGTTCATAAGAAAAGCATGAGAGACTCTGACAAATTCTTTGTAAAATCCAATTAAAATATATTTACAATGTTCCCTTGATCTACCAGTTTAGTAGCCCTGTCAAATAAGAAATAAGGTTAGTTTGGAATAACCTGTTCTTAGTAAAGTCATATTGGCTCTTTGTAATCATTGTTTCCTTTCTAGAAATTCACTAACTCTGCCTTTAATAATATGTTCTAGAATTTTCCCACGAGTCAAAGTCAAACTCACTTGGCCTAGAATTTTAGACTCTGTTCTCTTCCAGTTTTTGGAAATTGAAGCTTTATATGTATGTGTGTGTGTGTGTGTATATATATATATATATATATATATATGTATATATATGTATATATATATACACACACATACATATATATATATATTAGCCATATTTTAAAAATCTGATATATATCTCAGATTAAAATAATTATATTCCAGGATGTGTTTCATCTGGGTTAAGAATCCTAGAAAGACAACATGAAAAAAAAGGAAGGTGAGAACAATAGTCCTTTCACTCTCCAGTTATGTCACTGACTGACAGAGGTATCAGTCAATAACAAGTCAATCAGATGATTGATTATAGGATTCAGAGCTAGAAGGGATCTTGGAGGTAGACTAGTCATCCTACTTTTTTTTTTTTTCATATGAGAACAATGTTGCTCAGGGAGATGAAAAGATTTGTTCAATACTATATAGCTAGGAAGTGGCAGATCTGAGATCCAAACCCACATCTTCTATCAATCCTACCTACCACAGTGTGCATGCAACTTTGTGGCTTGTAAGTAGAAATAATTGAGCATAATGACACCAGAATATCATTTATTTCATTAGACTTAAGTGATAGAAGAAGTTAATGTACTACCTTAGTATTTTTTCCTAAATATTTGTTTGCAAATGATCTGAAAAAGTGAGAGGGAAAGAGAGAGGGGGGAGGGAGGGAGGAAGTGAAAGAGAGACACACTGACTGAGACAAAGACATAATGAGAGAAAAGAGAAAAGAAGGGAGGGAAGGAGAAAGATGAAGGGAGGAAGGGAGAAAGTGGGAGTGTAATTGAGAGAAAGAGAGAGACAGAGATAGAGACAGAGACAGAGAAGTGGCAGGGGTTGGAAGGAGTGAGACTAAGCAGACTTTTTTATTTTAAAGTAAGTTCATTTCAAATATTTGAATTTTAAACATGTTATTTTATGGCTTGTTAAGATACTCCTTGGTATAATGGATAGAAAGTCAATCTGGAAGCCAGCTAGGTTTGAGTACAATTCTGCTTCTGACACATACTCATTGTGTGATCCTGGGCAAACTACTTAACTTCACAATGATCTGGGTAACTCTCTCAGACTATATATAATTTATTTTTTTGCCTTTCAAAAAATTCTTATTTTTAGTTCTAAATTGTCTCTTTCCCTCCACCCCCTTCCTCACCCATTGAGAAAGCAAGAAATATGATATATGATATCTAAGATGATTTATTATTTGCAGAGAAGCTGCCACCTTGTATTGGAAGAAGGAGTTTCCACATTCTTCAGTTCCCCTAAATGAGTGAAATCACAGGTTTGGACCCATTCCCTAGCTATGCATTCATTATTGGGTAAAGCATGAAATCTAATTGAATTTCAAACATAAGAGCATAGTCCTATTCAGGGATTTTCAACTCTATTTAAATCCTGACAATTCCCTATCCTGGTATGAGATGTTTTATCATCTCTTCTCTAGTTGAAGTGCTACCCAGTCCTTTAAAACCAATTCCAATGCTACCTCCTACAGGAAGTTTTCCTGATTCCCTTCTTACCTCAGGAATAATTATGATTTTTCACGGGCATGACACATTTATTATGTAATGTTTGCATTATTATCTCTGTTGTGTTTATATCTGTAAATTCCAAAAGGGTAGGACTGCATCTTATCTAAATGTTAAATATCTCCCTTCTCCCTCAGTGCTCTACACAGAGTTAGCACTTAATAAATGCTTATTGAGTTTTACTGAAATGCATTGGGAGAGCATTCAGATTTAAGAATTGGGGCAAGTACTTAGGCCAAATGGTCTCAAGGCTCCCTATTAGCAATTTTTCTTTCCTTTATCCTAAAAAAATCTAATTATAAATTCTTCCATAGAATAATTGACTTTCTTTATTTGTTACCTTTTTATTTTTAGGTTTACCTGTTTAAGCCATACATTTGTTGTCATCAGCTGATTCTTTTCATCCTAGAAAATTGACAAGAAAAAGAACATGTCAATTGAAACAAAGAACATTATGTGAGGTCATCATTTGTCTAAGATCACTTTCTATTTAAATGACATCTTTGGAAGGGTCTAGACAACTCCACAGAAATAACTATTTTCATTCTCAGTAATTTGCCAACTGCTAAGATGCTTGAGTTTGAAATGATGAAAAACAGCCATCATGAGCATACATCCCATACCTAGCACCTATTTCAAGGGAAGAAAATGTGAACAAGGTTTTGCCAAAGGAATACCTTTGTTACACCTTGTGTGCCAATTTATAGGCCAATTTGGAGTTCAGAAAATATGCTCTTAGTAGTTACAGGGAAAAGCAAAGATATAGGTTAGCGTGTTCTTTGAGTAAGAGGGATGTCTTAATTAAGAGTCTCTAGAAGATGAGCTAATAGAGCTGAGGGTCTATTAGAAAGTCTTACTTTCTAGGATAATAACTCCAAATGGGACCCTCACAACAGATAGTGCTCTGTATATTATCTACCCTAAAATAGGAAAAATAAAAATGTCTCTTTCCCTATTTTGCTCTGCTCTTTATTTTGGACTAATTCCTAGCAAAACTAACAAAAGAAAAAAAAAGTTAAAAAAAGTCCCTTCAAGAATTTTAATGAACCTTTTTTTCACAATTTATTTTTAGATCTTAGTCAAATTACCAGGTTAATGAATCTATTTTGGGGAGAAGTGGTGGTAAGATTTCCAATGATAGTTACTTACCACATCTACGAGCTGAGATATTTTTAACCCAAAATACACTTTTATGGTATCATTGGCATTCAATACAGGGCGAACCCATTTCTGGTACCCTTGGAATAAATTCCTCAGTAGGGCATCTTCAGTTTCTGCTATTGAACTGAACCCCAGAGAAGCTATAAGGACAAAGGAAAATTCAGAATTAATTAATACTGAGTTTAGTTTTCAAAGTTTTTTACAAAGAAAAGGAGGATGGTGGGTAAGAGTTAAGTTAATGATATATTAATAACTACATAGTGAACCAAACTTTCCTTGATGCTACCTTGCCATATGAAGGTGACGGGTCTCTCAAAGGCTCTCAAAGATGACTGGCTTATCAAGCTTTGGTAGCTACTACTCAGTTAAAGTAAAGACCCATTAGTGATTGTTGTATCTGTCACCTGAAGACCATGCCCAAGAAGCTTGTCAGCAAAAGACTGACTTCCAGAACTTTTTCCAACCAAAGTCATTCACAATTACAATCAATTAAGGTAGGACTGCTCTAAAATTCTTTTTCAATGTCCCAGATCTCTTTGACAGTCTATTGAGGTCCATAGAGGCCTTCTCAGAATAATGTTTTTAAATAATAGAAGAAAATGTTGAATTTTGGTTGGAAATTTGTGAAAATAAAGATATAATCCCTTTCCAGCCTCCCCCCCACCCAATCCTCGTCTACTTGATGACTTGCAACCTATACATGGACTGTGCACAAAAAGTTAAGAACCTTTGTTCTAAGGTATAGTGGTCCCACAAATCAAAACAGCTACATTTGAATTTTGGAAATATAATCAGTCAGTTAATAAGCATTTATTAAGTACCTACTGTGTGTCAGCCACTGCTAATCTCTGGGGATATAAAGAAAGACAAAAGATAGTACCTGTTCTCAAGGAACTCACAATATAATAGCTAAGAGATCATACCACCCTAATCCCCTAGTACCATCAAATAATAATATAGCCAACTTTCACAATGTACTTTAAAGTTTGTATTATGTATGTATGTTTTTGTATTTGAATTGTTTCAGTTGTGGGCAAATTTTCAAAAATCCATTTTTTGGTTTTATTGGGAAAGATACTAGAGTGATTTGTTATTTCCTTCTTCAGTTCATTTTATAGATGAGAAAACTGAGGCAAACTGAATTATGGTTAAATGATTTGCTCAAATAGCTAGTAAGTGTTTGTCTGAGGTTAGATTTGAATTCATGAAGATGAATCTTCCTGATTCCTGGTCTGTCACTCTATCAACTGGACCATATAGTTACTTCAGTGGTAAGACATGCTCTTTAAGGAAATTCTTTTGGCAACAGAATGGAGAATGGATTGGAATGAAAGTCATATTTGAACTCACTCTATGCAATCTGCCATCTAGCTATCTATACACATACAAATATATACATATACATAAGTATGTGATGTGTATATGTATTTTAAATATCATTATTATTATCCAGAGAGATGGTTTGCTCTGAGTCAGTTAATATGTGTCAAACTCTGTCCTTCCTGCCTCTAAGTCAAGTATTCTGTCCATAATATCTTTTAGTTGTCTCTCCAAAGACAATAGGAATATCTTACCATCACTCCATACTACAGGATTTTAGAATTATAATGGATTAATGATATAAAGGGCTTCTAGACTTTTTTTTTTTTTTTTTTTTTTTTGGTGAGGCAATTGGGGTTAAGTGACCTGCCCAGGGTCATACAGCCAGGAACTGTTGTGCCTGAGGTCAGATTTGAACTCAGGAACTCCTGACTTCAGGGCTGGTTCGCTATCCACTTCGCCACCTAGATGCCCTTGATTTTTTTAATATAAAGAGATACAGTGGAATTTTTTTTTCTTGAGAATTTATATGTATACAAAACATGAACTGCTGATTACTAACCCTCTCAGTGATTCACCAAGGTTTGGGCTCCCTTTATAAGTGGGGCAACCTAATTGTACAAGTGTGAATGTATATGTGTGTACAGATATCTCTTTGTGCGTGTATTATGCCAGGCGTGATGAAGCTTCTTAATAAACAGATTCCCGATTAATAAAATTTTAAAAATTGGAATTCCATATTAATTGATTTGTCCAAATGTCTTTCTTTTCTGATTCTGAATATATTGTAAAGACTTCAATTTTTTTTTTCCTGTCATATGATAATACTGGGACAGAATCTGGGCATTCTTTTCTCATCTAATCTAGTTGTTGTGAGAAATCATACTGGATAATTTGAATAATTTCATTCTGTTGGAGAGATAATTAGGGAAAACTTATTTTGTTAAACTTCTAGAAATATCCTTCCTCAGAGTTAAGGAAAAAACAGAATAGCAGAGTCATACAAAGCTGTATTCCATTTGTATTATGGTCTCTGTTGATTTCAGGTCTCCCACAAAAGTTCTTCAGGAGGAGGAATTAAGAGTTCACACTGCCTCTCTCATCTCTGAGCCGAGGATACAAGACTGAACTTGAGAGCAAGAACTGCCTTTTCCTTTTGTTTTTATTTTCAGCACTTAACAGAATACCTGACACTTTTTAAATGTTATATATCAGGGCATTTATGTAAATGATAAATTTCTCAGTACTCCTTAAAGTTCCTTGTCTCTTTTCATTTATTTTGGTTTTGGTTTTTTTCAATGCAATTTACAAATTGATGATATACAGATTTAACTTTCCATAAAAATCCTTGAAATATTTGCAAAAATCAAATGGTGCAAAATATAAAATCAACTAAAGAGCAAAAAAAAAAAAAAAAAAAAAGAAAGAAAGAAAGTTTTGCAAATCAATGAAAACAAATCTAAGTTCCTAGAGCAAAGCTGTTCACTAATTGCTTTGAGAATTTTGTCTCCTTTCACTAATATAGGTAGTTTTCTAATTAGCAGCACTATTATGTGTCAAATGAGTTATCATGGAAGTTTCTGGTCTTCCCTAAATGCTAGAAGAGCATTCTGAAGGCAATTGGACCAAGAAGCTAAATGTTCCAGTAGAACTCCCTTTACATTAGCCTCATGGATATATATATTCTCAGAACCAAAGCCTTCCTTCTAGTAGGGAGATTTCATAGAAATAATATATAGCTCCTTAGTATTATCTCTGAATAATTTATTCAGAAGATGGGATAGAGCAATTTCTAAATAATTTATTCACTAATCAGTCATTGATGGAGTCTCTTTTAGCCAGAAGAAACCACTTGCCTCTTCCTAAAAAGATTTTACCTCTTTTGTTCAGATAGTGCCAGGTCAGTACCAATTAAATGAAAGGACCACAATCTACTATATTCTATTATTTCTTTCCTCTCTTAATAGCTGTTTTAAATTTTTTTCTATTTTTTGAAAAGGAGTTATGATACTTTGATTCTGTCTAAACCAGTAAAAATTCATCCATTTATTTTTCTTTGACCTTTTGTGTTTTTTGAATGAGTAGTTTTGGGTCATCTGGGCTTCCACTAAAGCGTAATTCCTTTTTCATCCTTTCTGTGTTTTTTTTTTTTTTTTTTTTTTTTTTTTTTTGTGAGGGGGGTTTCTTGAACCCTTGCATTCATATCTGTCTTCTGCTTTGAGTTTTTGAGAGAAGCTTTAGAACAGAAATTTTTAACAAAAGGCCATGAACTTATAACTTTTTAAATTTATTTGTGTTTATTATTATTATTATTATTATTATTATTATTATTATTATTATACATTATTCTTAATTCCCCTTCCTGGAGAACTTTTTGTGGGAGACCTGAAACCAACAGAAATATACATATATATTATTATACATGATCTCACGTGTTTTATTTTATGCATTTAAAAACAAAATTCAGAGAAGGGGTCTATAGGCTTCATCAGATTGCCAAAGGGGTCCATGACATACACACAAAATGCTAAGAACTTCTTTGTAGGATAGAACTTTCCCAGATTTGGAGGTCTGTTGGATGGTGTTCATTATTCTAGCTTTAGCTATCTATTCCACATACAAAGCAGACTCCTCAATTTGATCTGTATCTCTCTTGAAATTCATTTAAGCGTGTTTAATATCAATCAACTTTTTTTTTTTTTCAAGAATCTATGTACTTCTCTGGTTACCTTTTCCTTTTGAAAGATTAGCCTCCAAAAGGATAACCAGTCTTTCTCCTGGTTGAGCATATTGGATTTTTTATCTATAATTCCTTCCATAATGATACATAGCCCATTTCTCCTTGTCACTCAGAGCAAAACAGACTTTCCCTAAGATTTAGAACTGTCCCAGAAATAGCCTTGGGTAGACTGCAAGACCATCCCTGGTACAATTTGGCAGTGCCAAATTCTTGCTTATAGGGCTCTAGGAAGCCCATCTCAGTGCCAAGGAACAGGAAGGAGGAAGCAGTTTTGACTTAGCTTTGGCAGGCAGGCAGAGGGAGAGAGATCTATAGGGCTAACATGCCCAGACACCTAGTGCTTCCAGAACAGCAAGGGCTCACCTCTTTTCGTTTCATATGTTCCAAAATCTTCAGCAGCATCCTATTAAGTAAAATTCCCATTTCTTTTTCTAGCATTCAAGGACTTTCTTACCCTTTGAGTTTCATCTTATACTACTCCTCTCCCATTTACTCCATATTCTGGACAAACTGCCTAATTCTGTCCCTGAATATTTAATTCACAATGATACAACAGTTTTAAAATATCTGTGGATATAGAATTAAAAAATAATAATCCCTGTTCTCAAGGAGTTTGGATCTACTTAAGGACTGGAGTATTGAGATATATATATATGCAGATAACTTCAAGATGACAAGGAAAAGGTGAAAATTAACAATTGGATGATCAAGAAAGAGCTTGTAAGGAGGAAGTCCCTAAGCCGTGCCTTCAAGGAAACTAATTAGGTACTCTAAAAAGTAGAAGTGAAGATGGAAACAATTTATGTAAAGAAGTAGAGATGGGAGATGGGAGAGTTATATAGGCAACAACTGGCAGGACAATTTCACTGTAATAGAAAATATATGAAGGAAGAAAATAGGAAATATCTGGAAAGGTAAGTGGCAGCCAGATTGTAAAGGTGTTTAAATGCCAATGTGAAGTTCATTCTAGTGATAGTAGGGAACCACTGAAGGCTTTTGAATAAAGGAATGACAAATTCAGGCTTGATCCTTAAAAAGATTTTGATAGGGATGAGCGAATATAATAAAGATGACAATACTCCCTAAACTAATCTATTTATTTAGCGCTATACCAATCAGACTCCCAAGAAACTATTTTAGTGACCTAGAAAAAATAACAACAAAGTTCATATGGAAGAATAAAAGATCGAGAATTTCAAGGGAATTAATGAAAAAAAAAAGTCAGATGAAGGTGGTCTAGGTATACCTGATCTAAAGCTATATTATATAGCAGCAGCAGTCACCAAAACCATTTGGTATTGGCTAAGAAATAGACCAGTCGATCAGTGGAACAGAGTAGGTACAAAGGATAAAAAAGGGTACAACTACAACAATCTAATGTTTGATAAACCCAAAGATATCAACATTAGGGATAAAAATGCATTATTTGAAAAAAACTGTTGGGAAAATTGGAAATTAGTATGCCAGAAATTAGATATGGATCCACACTTAACACCATATACCAAGATAAGATCAAAATGGGTCCATGATTTAGGCATAAAGAATGAGATCATAAGTAGATTAGAGGAACAAAGGATAGTCTACCTCTCAGACCTGTGGAGGAAGAAGAAATTTATGACTAGAGAAGAAATAGAGATCATTATTGATCACAAAATAGAAGATTTTGATTACATCAAACTAAAAAGTTTCTGTACAAACAATACTAATGCAAACAAGATTAGAAGGGAAGTAATGAATTGGGAAAATATTTTATAGTTAAAGGTTCTGATAAAGGTCTCATTTCCAAAACATATAGAGAATTGATCCTAATTTATAAGAAATCAAACCATTCTCCAATTGATAAATGGTCAAAGGATATGAACAGACAATTCTCAGATAATGAAATTGAAACTATATCTACTCATATGAAAGAGTGTTCCAAATCACTACTGATCAGAGAAATGCAAATTAAGACAACTCTGAGATACCACTACACACCTGTCAGATTGGCTAAGATGACAGGAACAAATAATGATGAATGTTGGAGGGGCTGTGGGAAAACTGGGACACTAATACATTGTTGGTGGAGTTGTGAAAGAATCTGGCCATTTTGGAGAGCAATCTGGAACTATGCCCAAAAAGTTATCAAACTGTGCATACCCTTTGATCCAGCAGTGCTACTACTGGCCTTATATCCCAAAGAAATACTGAGGAGGGGAAAGGGACCTGTATGTGCCAAAATGTTTGTGGCAGCTCTTTTCATAGTGGCTAGAAACTGGAAGATGAATGGATGTCCATCAATTGGAGAATGGTTGGGTAAATTATGATATATGAAGACTATGGAATATTATTGCTCTGTAAGAAATGACCAGCAGGAGGAATACAGAGAGGCTTGGAGAGACTTACATCAACTGATGCTGAGGGAAATGAACAGAACCAGAAGATCGCTGTACACTTCAATGTTGTATGAAGATGTATTCTGATGGAAGTGGAAATCTTCAACATAAAGAAGAGCCAACTCACTTCCACCTGATCAATGATGGACAGAAACAACTACACCCAGAGAAGGAACACTGGGAAGTGAATGTAAAATATTAGCACTACTGTCTATCTACCCAGGTTACTTATACTTTCGGAATCCAATACTTAATGTGCAACAAGAAAATTGGATTTACACACATATATTGTATCTAGGTTATACTGTAACACATGTAAAATGTATGAGATTGCCTGTCATCTAGGGGAGGGAGTAGAGGAAGGGAGGGGAAAATCTGGAAAAATGAATACAAGGGATAGTGTTATAAAAAAAAATTGTTCATGCATATATACTGTCAAAAAAGTATAATTATAAAATTAATTTTAAAAAAGATTTTGATAGGCTAGAATGGAGAGAAAATAGGCTAGAAGAAGGGAGGTTGCTTAAGAGGCTATTGTGATAGTCTAAATGAGAAAAACCTGAGCTGCAAGAAAGACCATGTGAATAGAGAAAGAGGTAAATGTAAGGGATGGTGATGATTTATCATATCAAATATTTTATTATTATTAGAATGTGATTATTATTCATGAGAATAACTTGATTTATATTGCACTTTGATGAGATGTTACGAAGGTAGAATTTATGACTTAACCACTGATTCCATAGGGTAGAAGGAAGGATCAAGGATAATTTCAAAGTTACAAAGCTGGTGCTGCCATCAATAGAAGAAAAGTGGATTTATGGGAGAAAAATGTCATTTTGGACATGTTAATCTGAGATGCCTAGGAGACAGCCAGGTAGAGTTATCCAAAAAGTGATACAGAACTAGAATTTCAGAGAGATTAAGGCTGAATATAGAGGTGGGCCTGGTATTAGGAAGGAAATTCAAATCTAGCCTCAAAAACTTTGCCAACTGTGTGATCTTGGGCAAGACCCAATCTCAGGCTGCCTCAGTTTCCTCATCTGTAAAATAGGAAAAATAATAGTACCTACCTCCCAGGATTGTAGTACAGATCCAATGAGATTACAATTAGAAAGCACTTAGCACAGTACCTGATACATAGTAAGTGCTATGTAAATGTTAACTATTATTATTTTAAAATTATATTTATTTTTGCTTAGAAATGATCATTAGAATTGATGAGGTCATCAAGAGAGATTGCAGAGAAAAAGGGAAGCAAATTTAGGAGGAGCTTGAGGGACACCCAGCCCACCCTTCATGAGAGGAAGAAGAAGGGTGATCTGACAATGAATTCTGAGAAGGAGCAGTCAGACAAGTAGAACAGGAACTAGGCTAGAAGAGTGTCATGGAGACTCAGAAGTGTATGAAGAATAAATAGAGTTTTCAACAGTATCAAACAGTGAGATCCAGAAGAATGAGGACTGAGAAAAAGACCTTGAATTTGGCAGTGGAGATGTCTGTGACTCTTGAAGAAAAGAGTTTCATTGAGTAGTGGGACCAGAAGCCAGACTGGAAGAGCTGAGAAATGAGTGGGAGGAAAAGAAATTGGAAGCAATGGTAAGTGGTTTTTTTCCTAGAATCTGGCTACAGAAAAGAAAAAATATATAGAACAGCTAAGATTTCTTTCTTTCTTTCCTTTTTTGGTAATTTAATAGTATTTTGTTTTTTCCGAGTGCATGTAAATATAGTTTTCAACATTCATTTTTATAAGATTTTGAGTTTCAAATTTTTCTTCCTTTCATTTCTTTCCCCCATCCCCAAGACAACAATCTTATATAAGTTAGACATGTACAAGCATGTTGAACATATTTCTCCCTTAGCCATGTTGTGAAAGAAAAATCAGAATAAAAGGAAAAACCATAAGAAAAAAAATTTTAGAAAGCAAAAACAGTTTGCTTCAATCTGCATTAAGACGCCATGATTCTTTCTCTGGATGTGGATAGCATTTCCATCATGAATCTTTTGGAATTGTCTTGGTTCATTGTATTGTAGAGATGAGCTAAGTCTACCATGGTTGAACATCCATATAATGCTGCTGTTACTGTGTACAATGTTTTCCTAGTTCTGTTCACTTCGCTTAGCATCAATTTATATAAGATTTCAGATTTTTCTGAAATCTACCTGTTCATCATTTCTTATAGCACAATAGTATTCCATTACATTTGCATATTACAACTTGTTTAACTAGTCCCCAATTAATATATATCCTCTCAATTTCTAATTCTTTGCCATCACAAAGAGAGCTGTTATAAATATTTTTGTACAAGAAGGTCCTTTTCCCTTTTTTAAGGATCTCTTTGGAATACAGATCTAGTAGTGGTATTACTGGATCAAAAGGTATGCACGATTTTATAGCCCTTTGGGCATAATCCCAAATTTCTCTCTAGAATGGTTGGATTATTGTGCCACAGTTCCCATTTATTGTCCTGTCTCAGTTTCCCCAATTACCCTGCCTTAGTTTCCCTAGTACCTACCTCAGTTTCCCTGAATTGTTCTACCTCAATCCTCTTGGTTTCAACCCCCCCCCCTTTTCCTGACCATTAGGACTGAGATAATTAGGGCTGTAGAGATTTGACAATCCAAAAGAGTCATAAAACTCCAGATGTCCTATCTCAAATATCCTAATTGGCACCCTCTATCTCTAAGTCCCAGACTTCCTGGCTCTAGTTGGACACCTCCTAAGTACTCCCAATTTGGAAGAATTTATGGTCCTACCCCCAACCTGTCAGAACCAGATTGATGGTCCCTCTTGGAGATTTCCGGTCACTAGAGTTTGAACTCCACCCCGCCCCGCTTTTGTCTACCCAAGCTTAGAGCCACATGTATATATATTTCATGGGAACTTCACATTAGCTGTTGGATTCTTTGAAACAAAAGTCTGATTCAGCCCTGGAACCAAAAATGAATCCTTTTGGTCCCAGAAAATCTTTCCCTCTCAGAAATCCAAATAAAATATTAAAAACTCTCTAATATCTATCTTGTCTCAATTTCTTCAGCATTAGAGGATCAGTTCACAACTCTACCAACAATGTATTAGCATCCCAGTTTTCCCACATCCTTGAAGAGAACCAATGACATCAGAAGGGTGATGTCTTTAGCTTATAGAGGATCGTTCTGTTTTACCCATAGGATATAGTCTACTGTCTCTTGGGTTGAATAGAAGATATAGATTTAGGAAGGTTAAGTGACTTACCCAAATTCATATAGTAGTAAGCATCAAAGGTGGGATTTGAATTTAGCTCTTCTGACATGAATGCTACTACCCTAGTAAACCACATAAAGGTTACCAGACTATCAGTTTCATGTGGACAACAGGAGAGCAGGAACTAAATATGAATGAAACTCATGTAACAATAGACTAGTGCTGGGCTCAGTGGGCTACTTTTTCTTACTAAGGAATCCCTATCTCAAGTTCTAGCTCATGCAAACTGTGTTCAATCCTAGGGGAGCTTGACTTCTGAAAGGGAAGGGTCAGACTCTTTTGCTTCACTGTCTCTCTCTTTCCCTCCTTACTTTAACCCCCCCCCAATCACTTAAAACTTATGTTTGCTTCCTATCTGTGATTTCCCCAAAAGGAAATAGAAAAGGAAATATTTAAAACACAAAAGATTAAAAAGTACACACTAGCAAAGACTTGAAATATCATATAATAACACTCAAATCTCATTATACTCTCTCAAAATATCAGTATTTAAAATATCAAAATATAAAATATATCATGGGACTACTGTACAATCATTTCACTTTCAACTCAGTTCTGTACTATTTGAATATCTACCTCAAGGTCTATGCCTTCTGGCAGGCCAGGGCTTAGCTTGGGCTCATACTCCTAACAATAGGAGTTTTCCCGTAGAAGAGTCAAAAAATTTCCCTGTACTGGCCAGAATTTAGAAGCTGAAGGACTCAGGATTCCCATTTATGGGGCTGCATTCATAGAAATCCATCTCAGGAACAATGTTTGCTCACCTATGCTTGGGGAAAGAAATACAAAACAGAAGGGGCAGCCAAGGGTCCAAAGTCCCTCAGATGCAAGCTTAACTAGATAGCACATGTGGTTATTGCCATATCTGAGTATCTACCAGATGTCAGAGATGAAAAAGGAGAACAAAATCTTCTCTCCACTATGGAGAGTTGAAGGGAATTTTCAAAGTTCCCATATACTCAGAAAAGAGGAAGAAGAAATCAAGAGCAGAATTGATTTTTCCCTTTGAGGAAAATGGTGATTCAGTGACCAATCCTTTTTGACTTACTCTCAAACCCTAAATTAATTCTGCGTGTGAATACCTTAAATAAGAAGGTTAGGTATTCCAAGTTCAGATACTATTAAGAGCTAATATTTACATAATGTTTACTATGTGCAGGTACTGTGCTTTACAATGATTATCTCATTTGATCCTCATAACAATTCTCAGAGTTAGATGCTATTATTATTCTCATTTTAAAGATGAAGAATTGAGGCAAACTGAGATGAAATGATTTTCCCAGAGTAACACAAGTAGTAAATGTCCGAGGTCAGATTTGAAGTCAGGTTTTCCTGACTTCAAGCTTGGCATTCTATTCACCTAGCTGCCTTTAATTGACAATTGCCTCTTCCCTCATGGAAGCCAACTGTAAGTTTGCTGGTGAGAGTATCTTTTTTTTTTTTTTTTTTTTTTTTTTTTTTTACCATTAGGGAAAATGCCCTGGATATATACATCTTACATCTACCCTTTTCAATTTAATTTAAAAAAAAAAAAAAGATTTAGTCAAGTCAACAAAATTGAGTCTTTTTTTTTCCCCTGAGGCAATTGGGGTTAAGTGACTTGCCCAGGATCACACAGCTAGTAAGTATTAAAAATTGGGTCTATTGTACAGAATTATTTACAATACAAAGCAGTGATTATTCAATATCTCTGCTCACTCAGGTTGACATAACTCTTAAATGACGGAGAGAATGCTGAACCACAATGCTATGTGTACCTGAATGAAGGAGACATCTTTTTTTCATGAATCTCTCCAATCCTACAATTTTCAACTAAGACAGTGACCTTTTTAGATTGAGGGAAGTGGTTGTGAGAGAGAAATGCCAACTTTAAAATAGCTAGCAGAGGTATATACATATAAGAGCATCAGCTCCACCAAATGTCCTCTGATTTCTAGTGCTTAAACCCCTGAAACTGGTACAAAAATATATTCTCCAAGGATAAAATCTAAGTTTGTTCCTTTTCCTGATTTGAGCTGAGATTTTTTCTTGCTTCCAAAGAACCCATTTACTCTAATGAGTTCTTGAGTTATTTGAATCTGCATAACCTTAATTTTTCTATATACTGCTTTGTTTGATAAATATTTTTACCAGCTATTTGTGAGTCCTTTATGTAACACCATAGGAGGATTACTGGTAATAGCAAGCTAGATAATACTTTTGCCCTTGGGGATGATCAGGGAAACTAGAATTTATGCTGTGTCCTGAAGAACTGTACCCCTAGACTATTAATATTCGAGGTATCAGTGGATAGATATAATTCTAATCTAAGATACCTTTTTGAAGATAGATGAGTAAAGAAGAAGTGCATAACTCCAGCCTTCCTCCTATTTCCCACAAAATGGCAATCACAGCATTTTATGGAGAAAGGTGAGTGGGATCCCAGATTAGATATCTATCCATCCCACATATGAGCTAATCTGTGGGGTTTTTGAGACAGCAATCACACATATCTATTATACATTTAATAAGGTATGTGCAAACATGGTCAGCATATGCCAATTCTCACATGTAGAATCTCAACTGAAAAATGATCTGCCACTGCTGTTGTAGTAGGTGTTGATAAGCTGTGTCATGCTGATTACTATATTTGAATATGTAGTATATAAGCTTGAAGTCAGTCTGTGGAAGTTAAAAATACCTTAATTTGTATTATATTTCTCAATGTCCTTCATTTTGATAAGAATGCCACAATAAGGTCTTTTAAATTCTATGACTTTTTTTTAATGGAAATAATTAAAGTATGATTATGGTAATCAGTTATAATTTTTAATGATTTAAATTATAAATTTTAATTTTTCTAAAAGATTTTTTGAGGGGATAATAATTTTTTTGTTAAAAAAGATGGTTTTCTTTGATCTCACAGTGTCTCTATTGAGTCTGTATCCCAAAGAGATCATAAAAAAGGAAAAGAACTCACATTTGCAAAAATGTTTGTTGCAGCTTTTTTTGCAGTGGCAAAGAAGTGGAAACTAAGTGGACACCCATCAGTTGGGGAATGATTGAATAATTTATTGTATATGAATGCGATGGAATATTATTGTTCTATAACAGGATGATTTCAGAAAGGCCTGGTAAGACTTACATGAACTGATGCTAAGTGAAGTGAATAGAACCAAGAGAACATTGTATACAGCAATAACAAGATTACGTGATACTCAACTGTGATGGACATAGCTCTTTTCAACAATGAGGTGATTCAAGGCAATTCCAATAGATTTGTGATGGAGAGAGCCATCTGCATCCAGAAACAGCACCATGGGAACTGAATGTGGATTGCAACACTTTTTTTGTTGTTGTTTGTTTGCTTTTTTCTTCTCATTTTTTTCCTGTTTTGATTTTATTTTTCTTGTGTAGCATGATAAATGTGGAAATATGTTTAGAAGAATTGCACATGTTTAACCTATACTGGATTGCTTGTTGTCTAAGGGAGGGGAGTGGGGGGAAAGGAGAGAGAAAAATTTGGAACACAAGATTTTGCATGGGTAAATATGAAAACTATCTTTGCATGTATTTTGACAATAAAAATATATTATCAAAAAAAGAGAAGATACTGCTATTTAATTTGGATACCACTGTCTTAGTTGAAAGTTGTATGATTTGAGAAACTCATGAAAAAAGAGATCAGCTGCTAGCTAACCTTCTGGAAATGAACCTCTTTCAACTTAGGTAGACTAGTCCTAGATGTTAGACATACAATCTGTGTCTGGGGATGTACTTGGATCCTTTCCAGTTTGGTAAAATCTGCTGGTATAGCCTTTGAGAACCAGTGCCTGCTCTAAATAATGAAAAAGCATTTGAGATTCCCAGTGCCTGGTACATAGTAGATGCTTAATGAAATCCTTGATTGATTGAAAGAAACTTTAGAAGTTGTCAAGCACTTTTCCTTCATTTTTTATTCAGAGAATATGATCACCATGAATCATGGGAATCCCTTTGTCTATTTTTTTCCTTATAATCTCCCTGTTCTGCTCCCCCATGCCAAAATCATAACTAGGTATTCTTTTATCTGAGGCAAAATCTGTTGAATGTAGTGGGGATCCAAAGAGAGCAGAAGTGACAATTCAGGTAAGTGTCTGGACGAGGGGACTAACAGTCCCTTAGAGAACCTGGATGTCGTCCCTATGAGGCTTAGAAGGAAGACAAGGCACCATGGCAATGATCTCCTATGGATGGCAGCCAAGGAATAGTTATAATACCCAGGGACATTGGACAGTGAGGGACCTAAGAGTATAATTGCAGATACAGTAATCACCACTAAAGAAAACGTTCTAAGTTTGCATTTACTCCAAATAGTCCAACATAGAACCATCTCTTGGTGAGCTTGTCTCCATTCCCTATATACTCCACTCTTCCTTCTCTTCCCTTGCCTCTTATCTGAACTGCATTTTTACCTATTGGTGGATTCCTTTAGGACCCAGCCTGGCAAACTCACAAGCTTCCCCAGGAAACAAAGCTCTCTTCTTCCTCTAGGGAGGTCACAGGCTTAGAAAATCCTCTGCCTGGAGCACCTGCTTCCTCCAGCAAGACCCACCAGGGCTCAGAAGGCTTGGCTGAACTGCCAAGCTTTTCTCTCCAAAGAATCTGAATCATGGAATTATTTAGTAGATAGCCTCAAGAGGCAGGATGCTGAAAGGCAGAGTGGGTCGTGAGGGGTGTGCCAGAGCTACTTTTATGGTTGCTATCCAGCAGGAGTTCAGCAAGCTTAGCTTCTGGAAACTTTCTCCTGGAAGCCAGCTGCTTTTGACTGAAGTGATAGCTATGGCTGGTTTTTCTTTTAGTTTTGATTTCGGTAACCCTAGCTACTTTAAGGAACATGGTGCGGTAGAAGATAGAAACCAGGCCTTAGGGTGATTCTAAATCTGCCTCAGAAACTAGCTATCAATGACATGGGGTAAATCACTATATCTTTTTGTGTTTCAGTTTCTTTATCTAATAAAGTGAAAGACCTATTCTTGAACTCCAAGGTCTCTTCTGGTTGTAAATCTATGCTTTCTCTACTGGACTACCACTTCCACCTTTTCCTGATCTTTCATTTTGGACTCCACCCTAAGATCCCTTCACTCCTTATAGGTGAGTTTTCACCTTACTTTGCTGGGATCTAGTCTTCCACTAACTATTATTCACCCTTCCTCCCACCTCTTTATGTGCTGTCCTCCCTTATTAGAATAATAACTTGAACAGCTTGATTGATTTACATGTTCATATTTGTGTCTCCAGAACTTACTACTATAACTGATACACTTTAAATGCTTAATAAATGGGAGAGGATTGGTTGAGCTAGATCATTTCTAAGTAACTATATAGGAATGTGTGGTTTGTGTGTGTGTCTGTGTAATGTTTAGCTGGGTGTCAGGCTGGAAGGGCATTAGCCCATCTTGAGCTCTATCCTACTATCGCTCAGCATGGAAGCTTTGATGGATTTCATTTTTCTGGCTTGGATCAATTAATTCTTCCCTCCTTCAGAAGGACTTTCCATTCCTGGGGGCTCACTATTTTGGCCACAGACTTAAGTGAGATCACCCAATTGGATGTAGCCCTACTGAGAGTCTGAACTGAGCTCAATTGATTTACCAGGGCCAGTCTCCCCAACAGCTGGATCTTCAAGCTTGTATTACCATGCCTACAATTCTATATAGTTCTGAAATTTTTATTACTTCGTGTACACAATGATGGCAGACACTACCTCAGATAACATCTCTAAAGGTCTTGGTTCTCCCATCTAGAGGAGATCATTCCTTCCTCAGCTCTCTCCTGCCTCTCTGGTCTTACCACTGGATTTTTCTCATCCTAATTCACATAATAGATAATGCTCACATGTCTCAACCCCCTTATTAAATTGTAAGCACCTGAGGGCAAGGACTGTGCCATTTTTCATCTTTGTACTCCTAACATGGTTCCCCTCAAACATCCATGTTTTCTTGATTTGAATGAATACAAAGACTAACTCCAGAAGGCAGTCCCTTCCCCCATTATAATGGATTACATTTATATAGAGCCTTAGGGTTTACAAAATTCATGCTGGAATGGAATAATCAAGATACTTCCCTAGCCTGATGGGGTCAGTAACAATGGACAACCCAACTCTTAGATCAAGTGCCTATGAACCATTTCTAATGTTCTTATGTAATACCTATTGTACAGAGGCATCAATATCCAAAGGTTTGAATTTTCTGTTATTGCTAGCCACAATACAATTTTCCCCCTAAAGAAAAAAAAAGCTAAGAATCTAGTTGTTTTATAAAATAGATAAACACCTAGGAACTTAGGAGAAAATTTATCGGAAATGCAAATAGCAAATTTACCTTAAAATCCACTTTTGATTTTGAAGGGCTACAATACAGCAAGTAAATACAGAAGTTGGCCAAATTTGATGATGTTTGAAAAAATAGAAAAAGTGATTTAGTTTTAAAAGTCAAGACACTGGAATATTAATAATGGCCTCTCCTCTTTTTCTCTCCTCCTTTTGCTTCTTGCTTTTCTGTTATTTTGCCTTATAATCCTCCCTCTTTGCCTCAGTGCTCTTCTGCTTTCAATAAATACGTATGCACATATGTGTAATAATTACAATAATAGGAGAGGGGATTTAAGTCAGATCTTTCTTACTCGAGGTCTATCACTTCATCTTCATTTATAGATACATGCATATCTGTGTTCATGTGTAACATGATACCCAACACACTTCAGATGTTTACATAGGTCTAAAAATAGATACAAGAAACCTACTTCTATGTCCTCACATAAATGGAAACAGTTATAGCCAGTAGATAAGTTACTGTACCAAACATAACATTCCAGCTTTTGAATGTCATTAGCATTTTTAGCAACTTTTGAAAAACTTTTTTTTAGAAAATGCATTATTGATTTTTAACATTATTTAAAAGATTTTTAAAAATTCCTTTTTAGCAACTTTTTTTTTCCAGTACAACCTCTCCCATTAAATTACCAACCCTGATTTAAAAGAAATATCATGAACCCAGGTTTCCCCAGGGCACCACAGAAGTTGTCAGAATTCTGGAATGGTTGATGATATCTTAAGAACAGTTAGGTTCCATGATACTGGCAATAGGATCCACACTTAACAGCTGCCACTCAAACTTCCTAGTAAACACATTCTAAGTACCCAACAGCATACATGCCAAAATGCTGCCTGCTTCCTTCTTAAACCATTCTACCATCCCACCCTCCTTTAAATGATCAAGTTACCCTTACCTGAGGGGTTGACAGCCAGGATGAGGAGTACCGGAAAAAAATCTGGTAACACCATGATATCTTCCAGTTTTTGGAAGGTAATCTTTTTCCTTTTCCCAAATCATAAATTCCCTTCCTAGAAAGGATTTTGAATAGAGAGTACTATCATTTCCAGTCAAAAGAGGAAGACTTGTACCTGAACAGATGGGTAAGAGGAATTCAAACTGTATCTCCCATCAGTCTGATGCATCTTAAAGCACATTTCATTGATTTCCAGGCAGCTGTCACGTCCTCTAAGTATCCCTGGGTCCTAACTCCTGACTTATTTATTTATTCCCTTACAAGGCTCTGCTGGGCAGGAGACCTTGTGAAGTTGGGAAAAACAGCTGTATCATGAGAGCTGGAAGGGGCATTACAAACCATCTCAGACTGTGGGATTTCTTCTTTTGGTTACAGATGTCTGAAGAGAGAAACAGAGTCTGTTCATCCTTTAGGAGTCCTGGAAGGAATGTCTAGGTAGTGTTCTTATATTAGCTTTTCTATTTGAGCTGGATTTTAAAAATAACTACTAAGTGTATGAGAATATGCTTAATACTGCTTCACAGTTCTGTGCTTCTCAAGGATTTTTATCCTATAGCCCCGCCCTGAGGTTCCCTGGGATTTCACCATGATCCCTTGCATTCCTTTTTTCCCAAAAGGAAAGTGGGTGATATTTCTACACTTTTGATAAGGGGAGAGTGATAATGAAGTCTTTCTATTTCATGTATTTCCAATTCTCACCTACTGCATGCCAGAACTGCAAGCACTAAAGGAATGAATGTTGAATGAATAAATGGGGTCTCTAAGTACTGACTGGTCCTAAAGGCCATACCCAAAGTTGGGGCTGGGAGAGGACCTGTCAATTTGCCAAAGAATCTCCTCCAGTTCACTACTAATTCCCTCTCTGGCCTCCCAACAATGACCTCTCTAAGCGTGTCTAATGCATAGGATGCTAGGCCTGGAATCAGGAAGGCCCATCTTTCTTGGGTTCAAATCTGCTCTGAGATGTTTACTAGCTGTGTGACCCAAGGCAAGTCACTTACTGCTGCTGGCCTTTATTTCCTAATTTAGAATAAAGAAATGGCAAACCAGTCCAGTATCTTTGCCAAGAAAACCCTAAATGAGGTCATGAAGAGTTAGAAATAACTGAACAAGCATGGTAAAGGGAAGAGCTATTATGCATTTAATGGATTTTAACACTCCAAAGATAGCTTGAGCTGTAGCTATTATATCAAAAAAAATGTGTACGGAGGGAATCTTGAACAGTATGAACTGAAGGACTCCACAGTAGGTGTGGAAGAAAGGCAAAGACCACCTGGAAAATAACAACATAGGGAAAGGATAGAAAGTAGTAGCTGGTCATACAGAGCGAATTAAAGAAGACATTGGCTGTTTTTCTGGGGACCAAAAGAAGGGTAAGTACAAGGATGGAATTGAATATGAGGAAGTAGCGAAAAAACATGGCCTGAGATTAAGAATAGTTAGCATTTGTTTCTTGCATTAAGGTTTGCAAAATATTGTACATGTCATCTCATGTTTTTTCCTACAACAACTTTAGAAAGGAGGCATTATTATTATTCCCATTCTATAGGTGAGTCTGTTACCCACAGTCACACAGCTGATAAATTTCTGAGGCAGAATTCGAACTCAGCTCTTCCTGACTCCAGGGCTGTATCCATTGCACTACTTAGCTGCTTGAACAGTTTTCTCCTTGGTAGGATAAATAGTTTCATACTAGGATAACAGAGAATATCTCACGAAGTTTACAGTTTTCAGTATTCAGTTTCTTACTTTTTTTTTCTTTTTTTTTTAAAGCTTTTTATTTTCAAAACTTATGCATAATTTTCAACATTCACCCTTGCAAAACCTTGTGTTCCAAATTTTTTCTCCCTCTCTTCCCCCACCCTCTCTCCTAGACAGCAAGCAATCCAATATATGTTAAACATGTGCAATTCCTCTATAAATATTTCTACAATTATCATGTTGAATAAAAAATATCAGATCAAAAAGGAAAAAATGAGAAAGAAAACAAAATGCAAGCAAACAAACAACAAAAAGAGTGAAAATACAAAAATATTTGTGTGGTTGTAGTTCACATTCAGTTCCCACAATCCTCTCTCTAGACATAGATGGCTCTCTCTATCACAAATCTAATGGATATGATCTGAATCACCTCACTCACTATTGAAAAGAGCCACATCCATCAAAACTGATCATCATATAATATTAATTTGCCATGTACAATGATCTGGTTCTGCTCATTTCACTCAGCATCAGTTCATGTAAATCTCTCCAGGCCTCTCTGAAATCATTCTGCTGATTGTTTCTTATAGAATAATAATATTCCATAGCATTTGTATATCATAACTTATTCAGACATTCTTCAACTGATGGGCATCCACTCAGTTTCCAGTTCTTTGCTGCTACACAAATTTTCGCACATGTGGGTCCTTTTCTTTTTTTCTGATTTCTTTGGGATACAGGCCCCATAGCGATTGGATCAAAAGATATGCACGAACTAGGAGATCATTATACACTTCAACAACAATACTATATGAGGATGTGTTCTGATGGAAGTGGATATCTTCAACTTAGAGAAGAGCTAATCCAATTCCAAATGATCAATGATGGACAGAATCAGCTACATCCAGAGAAGGAACACTGGGAAATGAGTGTAAACAGTTAGCATTTTTTGTTTTTCTCTCCAGGTTATTTTTACCTTCCCAATCCAATTCTTCCTTTGCAACAACAACAACAAAATTCAGTTCTGCATATATATATATTGTACCTAGGATATACTGTAACATATTTAATATGTATGGGAATGCCTGCCATCTAGGGGAGGGGGTGGAGGGAAGGAGGGGAAAAATTCAGAACAGAAGGGAGTACAAGAGATAATGTTGTAAAAAATTACCTATGCATATGTACTGTCAAAAATGTTATAATTATAAAATTAATAAAAAAAAGATATGCACACTTTGATAGTCCTTTGGACACAGTTTCATATTACTCTCCAGAATGGTTGGATCAGTTCACAACTCCACAACTAATGTATTACAGTTTCTACTTCTGTATACAAGTTCATATTCATACTTTTTTCATATTCATACTTCTTTGTTTGATACAAACCTACCTTTTAAATTGGCTCCTATTTTAGTAATGCCCAGTGGTCATCCTCAAATCAAAGGAAACTCCCTTCTACCCCAAATGGCTAGTTCAGAATCCAAATATTACTCAGGCATAAAACCATAACTCATGAGCCCCCACTCATGTCTTTACCTTTAATACCCAGAGGACATGATGAATGCAAAAGCAAATATATTTAAGAAACTAGTACAGTAGGAAAAGCAACAATAAAACATTTCACAGGAATAAACCATTTCCCTTAAATCAGAGGCAACACAGTCTCCCAAGTTGCACAGTGTCAGTTTGAAGAGTGGATACTTGTAGGGAACACATGTATAAAGGCACAGCAAAGGAAACCTTGAGAGGGGACAACTAATATGGTGGGGTATTGGTGATCAGGAAAAAATGTGGAAAGAGCACATACCCGGGAGGCAATTCACTTCTCCACAGGGTTACAGACATCTGCTATCTTGTCCTTCAAAATTCAGTCTCCACTTGATAAAACTCCATCAAGCACATTATCCCTCTTAGTTGCTACTACACTGCCAAAAGTCATCAGCTGGACCCACATTCTCCATTGAACACTGCTCAGTTGGATGCATAGTAGGATTTCTGGTTCAGTTGAAATTTATGGTTCTTTCTTTAAAGAAAGGGCAAGTGCAGCCAGTTCTTTCAGGTTCTATAAAGCTTGTAAGGCTTTGTCTAGTTCTTTTAGAAAGTGCAGAAAACTTCTGCCTCAGGGCCCTAACAGTCTTGGCTCTAGAGACTTCTCCCACCTCCCCAGTAGGAGATTGTCAGTCCCAGGTGCCAAGTTCTTTAGAACAAAGAACAGAGAACTCCTCATTTCCAGCTCTCTAATAACCTTAGGCTTAGTTTTTCCTTTGTTTCCTCCCTATTCTAGGGCCTGGATCCCTCTGCCCAAAACCTCAGGCTAATTTATGACAAGAATTTAATATACTTCCTAGTTTTTAATCCAGCATAGGGAGGAAACACAAGCCACTTGAAGGCTATGTTGTAATCCATGTAATAGTTATTTGCTTAACAATTTCCAAATATTTCTGGGATTCAGTAACTTCCAACTTTCAAATTTTTACTTCTCTTCCATTTTCCCATGTGGGTGAATAGACAAAGGGGCACTAGGCCAGGGGCAAGGTCACTGTGTCTCCTACCAACCAAATCTGTATTCTTGGCCTGTCTGGTATATACAAATTTAAAAGCCATCTTAAAGCTGCTCAGATATTCTATACCTATGATATCTTTATCAGGTGAGAATGCCTCTTTATAGAATCATTCCATCATCCAATGACCAGACACCACTGATTTAGTCAATCAAAATTATAAATTAGATCTAAATTAAATGAAAGTTGAGGAAACCACTTGGGAAATATCTAATGATTAATTGTAGAGAATCAATCATAGTTGGTGGGATTTTAAATAAAATAGCAAGCTGTTTGGGAACAAGAAATTTCAATAACAAGCCCACCTAATGGTGGAGCAGCTCTAGCCAAGCTCCTGAGAGGGAATTGGTTGGTAGAGATAAGCAGGGAAAATCTTTCTTTTCCTGTTGGTAAGAGTGTGAAACTGTGTTCCCTTTAATCTGTAAAATTATTACTCTGAAATTGTATCCCCTTTTGATTTGTAAAAGAAGAGAGATCTGGGTCTCCCAGGCTCCAAAGAATCTAGAAAGAAGGCACATCTTCCCAGATGGAGATAAGCAGTATCATTCACATTGATCTTTTGAGGAGGCGCATCCTCATTCTATTTTCATTCATTTGGGAGATCCTGGTCTGACAATCATTTCAAACTGCCTCCAGATCTGCTCATAAAATAGGTTTTTGTTCACTCATTCTTTGCAGAATGTCCAAAGTAGTATGCTTTGTCTCTTTGGCATAGTTGCCAGGATTCCTGCAACATTCTTTTCTTAGGGCCAGCCTCCATTTCCCTAACAGGACTTTGCCACTCAGAAGTCAGTCTTCCTAGCAAAGCTAAATTCTCATCCAACAATAAACTTCCCTTTTTGCCACTTAATATTTCGGGTTCAGGGGCAGCTAGATGGCGCAGGGGATAGAGCACCAGCCCTGAATTCAGGAGGACTGGAGTTCAAATCTGTTCTCAGACACTTAATACTTCCTAGCTGTGTGACCCTGGGCAAGTCACTTAACCCCAGCCTCAGGGGGAGAAAAAAATATTTCCGGTTCGTGAATTCTTTCACGAAGGACCTGCACCTACCAGAAAAGGATTACCACAACTCTCTGCACTGCCACTAAACTCATCATTCTCTCTCCTTTGGTCAGAGGAAAACCTTGTAACCTTCAAAAGCTCAGAATATTCAGACTTCTCATGGCACCCTAGAATAGTGATAATTACTAGCAACATCTGCACTGGTATACAGGGACAAACTAAATACCAAATATAGGCAGCCTCAGGACTCTATAAGGATGCAGAAAGTTAGGGACATATCAGGAGTATTTCATGAAAGCTCCCCAAAGAAGTACTTCCATCCAGGTAGGAGCTGGGGGTTACTCTTTTCCAAATAAGCTTTTAGCTTGGATCCACTTTCTCTGGACTCTATATACTTTGTTTTGTTTTGTTTTTTTGAGAAGCAATTGGGGTTGAGTGACTTGCCCAGGGTGACACGTCTAGTAAATATTAAGGGTGTGAGGCCGGATTTGAACTCAGCCCTGACCAGGTATGGCGCTCTATCCACTGTGCCATCTAGCTGCCCTAACTCTATATACTTGTGAAAGAGTGTGCCCTAAATTTTGGGGGAAATGATTTTGTGCCAACTGTTCTTTCTATACTACTTTAGTAAATACCCATCTCTAAAAGTTAGTTAACTGGCTGACTAATTGATAATTTATGAGGAGCTCAACATGGGGAACTTGTGAGTGATAATATTACTTCCCTGACTCTTCAGAGTTACCACTAATTCCTGAGAGGAGACCTAAGAATTGGCCCAATCTACTCATCTGAATAGGAGTTGGAGTACCAAGCTCAGAGTTGTTGCAGTAGGAAGTTAAGGATTCAGAGTAGGAAGAAATGAACTCTGGGCATGGGGATGTAGAGTAGGGAACCACCTGTGAAATGATGGAATGTTGGGTATTGGGAACATCCAGCAGATCAGCTGAAATGGATATGGTTTAAAAAAGGGCAATATGAAATTCAGACTCTAGTAGAAAGGTCAATTGGGAGCCATATTGTAAAGGACTTTAAATGTATTTTATCCTAAAGATGGCATAGAGACTGAGTAAATATTTTTGAATAGGAGAGTGACATGGTCATGTTTGTGTTTTAGAAAAATACAACTGGCAACTTTGAAAAGATGAATTGAAGAGAAGAATGAACAGAAACAGGGATACTCATTAAGAGATTAATTAACATTATGTAAATCGCAAGAGTTAGCTGGCCTTTGCAATAAAAAAATAAAAAACAAAAACAAAACAAAAAAGGAACACAGAAAACATAAAATTCAGAATTGGAAGGAATTTTAAGAGAAAAAACCTGGGACCTAGAATGATCATATACCTGATAATGCACCTTTTCTGCTACATATCTTTTTGCTTTATGTAATGAATCATTTTTCTGAACTTCTCATGGTTAGATTTCATACTCCATTCCCCAAACCTGAGGACAAATGGATAGACTTGCAAGCATGATTTTAAAGCAAGCCCAACAATTAGCTCTCCAGAACAAATAAATAAATAAATAAATGTACTTTATCGTGTTGCTCCAGGTTTAATAACCACCTCCCTGATATGCTAACTTTCCCTAACGAAACGTGTAATTATTGGTTAATTATATACAATCCTGGGCTCAGAACAGAAACATTAATATAGACAATCCCTATATTATAGTTTATAGCAATGTACAACCTACCCATTATAAACTGTTTAATAACAAGTCAGTGTCCAGTAGACAAGGCTGCCACTTTTAGTCTATATTTTCTTCAATACTTCAAAGTTTTAAAATTTAATCTGTGTGGTTATTTCCTTCACAATCACAGATCACAACGTCCCTCCACTTTTGTAGAAGGTGTCTGAGAGCTGCTTTGGAAGAAGAACTCATCACTGTATGTGCAGGCTGTGACATGAACACTTAGCTAAGTTAGTCCTTGGACAGTAAAAATGTATGTGGTCATCAATGTCCATGTTTTTTTATGATAGCTTTTTATTTTTCCAAAGACATGCAAAGATAGTATTCAACATTCACCTTTGCTAAACCTTGTGTTCCAAATTTTTCTTCTTTCCCACCTCCTCCCATAGACAGCAAGCAATCCAATATAGGTTAAAAATGTATAATTCTTCTAAACATTTCTATATTCTTCATAGTGTGCAAGAAAAATCAGATCAAAAGGGAAAAAGTGAATAAGAAAAAGAAAACAAGCAAAGAGACAATACCACCACAATAAAAGGTGAAAATACTGTTCTTTGATCCACATTCAGTCTTCATACTTCTGTCTCTGGATATAGATGGCTCTTTCTATTGCAAGTCGGTTGGAATTGCCTTGAATCATCTCCTTGTTGAAAAGAACCAAGTCCATCACAGTTAATCACCACATAATCTTGTTGTTGCCAAGTATAATGTTCTCTTGGTTCTATTCACTTTACTTAGCATCAATTCGTAAATCTTTCCAGGCTTTTATGAAATCAGTCTGCTTGTCATTTCTTATGGAATGGCGATATTTCATTACATTCATATACCATAATTTATTCAACTATTCTCCAACTGATGGGCATCCACTCAGCTTTCAGTTCCTTGCTACTACAAAAAAGGCTACTACAAACATGTGGGTTCTTTTCCTTCTTTTATAATCTCTTTGGGATACAGACAGCAGTAGAAAAACTGTGGAATCAAAGGGTATGTACAAACTTTGGGCATAGTTCCAAATTGCTCTCCAGAATGGTGGGATCAGTTCACAACTCCATCAAGAATGTATTAGTGTTTCCAGTTTATCATGTCCCCTCCAACATTTATCATTATTTTTCCTGTACCTTAGCCAATCTGAGAGATGTAAAGTGCTACCTTCACTCTACCTCAGAGTTGTCTTAATTTGCATTTCTCTAATCAATAGTGATTTAGAGCATTTTTTCATATGACTAAAAATGGCTTTAATTTCTTTGTCTGAAAATTGTTCTGATGGGAAATGAACATGCAAAAAATGTACTAACAAGTTTTATACAGTATTAAAAGAAAATAATTTTCAGAGGGAAAGCACTGAGAATAGAAGGCAATTAGGAGACAGCCGTGAAGAGGGGGACAACTCCAGGCATGCAGAGCAACCAGAGAAAATGATTAGAATTGAGAGAAGGTAACTTTGGTTAAATATTTGTGTTTGTCTGTCATGCACAGAGCCAGCTTTCTTTTTCTTTGACAGTTAATAAAATCAGGAAAACCTAAAGTTAAAGGGAGCTTAGAGGTTATCTAATCTAATTAGATTTGATTAGATTAGATAACCCTGATTTGAATCATAAATTTCCCCTTTAAAAAAAAAAACAACACATAGAAGTTCATCAGCTTAGAATAAGTCATTCTCCCAGTCTCAGAAGTATATTACATTGCTGTCAACATTAATTAAGTAGATGAAAATGAAGACTTAGAAGCTGTAGCTATGTTAGAGTATACATACATTTTTATGGAAAAAGTATAAGATTTATAGAATATTACAGGTGAAGGGGTCTCAGAGCCCATTTAGTTCTAACTACTCATTTCTTAGAGGGGAATAGAGTACTAAATTTAGAGACAAAACGAATCCTGTTCACAGTAATATTGTGCAATGATCAACGATGATAGACTTAGCTTTTCTCATCGATGCAATGATCCAAGACAATTCCAAAAGACTCATGATGGAAAATGTTATTCACATCCAGAGAAAGAACTATGGAGTCTGAATGAAGATCAAAGCACATTATTTTCATCTTTTTGTTTTGTTTTGTTTTGTTTTCTCATAGTTTTTCCCTTTTGTTCTGATTCTTCATTCATAATAGGACTAACATGGAAATATGTTTATTGAGATTGTATGTATATAACCTATGTCAGATTGCTTTGCCATTGGGGGGATGGAAGGGAGGGAAGAAAGAAGAAAAATTTAGAATTCAAAATCTTACAAAGTGAATATTGGAAATTATCTTTTTAAAAGTTAATTAATTAATTAATTGATTTTTTTGCTGAGGTAATTGGGATTAAGTGACTTTCCCAGGGTCACACAGCTAGGAAGTGTTAAGTATCTGAGGTCAAATTTGAACTCAGGTCCTCCTGACTTCAGGGCTGGTCCTCTATCCACTGCACCACATAAGTTGCCCCTGGAAACTATTTTTACATATAATTTGGAAAACAAAACAAAATAAAACATCAGTAAGTGGGGAAAAAAACACAACAAAATACTGAGTTTTTATCTGCTATTTCCTATCTGTGTGACTTTGAGAAAAAATTAAACTTCAGTTTCCTCTTCTGTAAAATAAAGATTTGACCAGATATTCTTAAATGTCTGTTCCTTCCAGTTTTAGAACCTGTACTCCTAGGACCAGAGCCTCTTGATTTCAAATTTACTACCATTTTTGTGAGAGGCTTCCCTCATCAGCAAGGAGGAGCACTTTAAATTTCTTATAATGACCAGTGATTTAAAAATACATTTTTGTTCCTATCTTTTGTTTTTATTTCACCTATATTTCTGCCAGAATCCATCCTCCTATCAGCTTTTAGAGACCAATCCCTTAAAAAAAAAAAGGATTTTGAGACTCACTGGGTTGCCTAATAGACACAGAAATATGGATGAAAAAAACTGGGTCAAAGGTTGCCAGAACCAACGGCTCTATCAGGCCCTTGAGAATCTTGTCCCAAATTGATTTACATATCATCCAGGGAAATTATGGGGGCTGAAAAGAAATTTATCTTCCTAGCTCTATCTCCCCTTCTTTGCCATTTTTGTTAAGTGGAGATTCCAAGGTTATTTGAAGGGATTCAAGCTAATAAACCGGGATAAAGCAGGAGATGACAAAATATATGTAAAGAACTTTGCAAAGTGTGAAGCTTACTTACATCATCATCATCATCATCATCATCATCATCATCATCATCATCATCATCATCATTGTTATTGTTATTTTTAAACCTCAAGTCCAATAGGACACTGAAATCAGGGATTCTAACCTAGTAAGAGATGAGGCTGCTAGGTAGTGCTGGAGTGGTGGAGTCAGGAAGACTCATTTTCCTGATTTCAAATCTGACTTCAGATTTTCCTTCCTTCCTTCCTTCCTTCCTTCCTTCCTTCCTTCCTTCCTTCCTTCCTTCCTTCCTTCCTTCCTTCCTTCCTTCCTTCCTTCCTTCCTTCCTTCCTTCCTTCCTTCCTTCCTTCCTTCCTTCCTTCCTTCCTTCCTTCCTTCCTTCCTTCCTTCCTTCCTTCCTTCCTTCCTTCCTTCCTTCCTTCCTCCCTTCTTCCCTCCCTTCCTCCCTCCCAGATACTGGAGTGTTTGCTTTTTTTTTTTTTTTTTTTTTTCCAGTGGCTCATTTTACAGATGAGAAAACTGAGATAAATAGAATTAAAAGCCTTGCCCAGAGTCACACAACTAATAAGTGTCTGAGGTCACATTTGAATTCGTAACTCCAGACCAGGTGCTCTATCTATTGCATTCCCTAGCTGCCTGTTTACTTATATACTTTTTGCTTTGAGAAATAATAGGATTGCAGAACCACAGATCTACAGTTGGAAAGAAATTTAGGAACTTTCTAATCCAATTTCTTCATTTTTTTAATTATAGAAAACAGACTCAGAGAGGAGGAGACTTCCCTGAAAGTCATAAAGTGATAAGTGGCAAAACTGAGCTTTGAACCCAGGTCCTCCGAGCTCCGATCTGTCAGCACTTCCTGATGGGGTCTCTGATTGGCTGGTAAAATAAAGACGTTAATGAGATCTTGTGAGCTGTGGTTTTACGTTGCTACTGACTCTTATTTGCAAAATATCTCAGACCCGATTAATCAATTAATTAATTAATTAATTTTTTTTTTTTTTTGCTGAGGCAGTTGGGGTTAAGTGACTTGCCCAGGGTCACACAGCCAAGAAGTGCTAAGTGTCTGAGGATAGATTTGAACTCAGGCCCTCTTGACTTCAGGCTGGTGCTCTATCCACTGTACCACCTAGACAACCCAAGCCATCGGTTTCATTGAGAGGCAGCTGGGGGACATAGTGGACAGAGACTGAATCTTGAGTCAGGAAGATTGGAATTGAGATTTATCTTCAGCTCTGTGGGAATAACTCACTTAGACTAATTTTCCTAAGTTCAAATCTGGCCTCAGGCACTTACTAGCTGTGTAACTCTGGGCAAGTCACTTACCCTACAAAGTTCAAGTTTCTCATCTTTAAAATGGGATGATAATATTACCTCCCTCCCATGGTTGTAGTGAGAATAAAATGAGAAAGTGTTTGTAAAGTATTCAGCAAACCTTAACGTTCTTCTAAATAATAATTTTATTAATTTAAGAGAACAGGTTTTTTTGTTATTTCTTGAGTATGATCTTATGGGACTGGGGCTCAGATGTAAGGGGAATAGAATTTAGAGCTGGAAAAGGCCTTAGAGGACCAACTCTCCATTTTACAGATAAGAAAACTGAGTCCCAGAGGTCAAGAATCAAAGCCAGGTCTTTCCCTCCAAACTGCATTATCTCCAAATTGATTTCACTGGATAAACATGAGGGTGTTTCCTTTATAATTTTGCTTAGGCTTTCCTTAAAATTTCATTACTATGGAAGAATAAAATGTGAGAAATAACGGAATAAGAAAAAGGTCTGCCCTGTGGGACTTGGTTACCACCTAGTGGTTTTTTGTTGTAACTACAAATATTCACATTCCCCCTTCACATATCTGTACTCTATGATTCTGGTATCATTTTAACAGAACAAACTCCAGAGACAGAACTTCTGGGTTTGAGTTAGCAGACTAGCCCTCCTTCTCCAGTGTCTGTCAGCTGCTTTCTCTCTCTTGCACACTTTCTCCATTAAAATTTTTGAGCAAATATATTATTACTCTTTTATAACTTAAATTCTTGGTTCCACACAAGCTTGATCCAAGTCAATATTTTTAAAAAGCAAATTACACATCCAGGACACTCTGCTAAGCACCTGGGATACAGACATCCTAAATTATTTTTCTTTGCCCTGAAGATAGAAAAAAGTTTGTAACTTATCTGGGAAGAACAGAGAATACGAGATATAACTTAAAAACATGCAAGATCATAGGATCATAGATGAAGGGGACCACAGAGGCTGTCAAGTCCAAGCCCCTCATCTTACAGATGTTAACCGACTTGCCTAAGACCATAAAAATAATAAGGGAGCCCTGAATTAAACAAATAAACAAGTATTAGGATAATGATACAAAATAGAAATGCTTTAAGATTTAAGAAAAGAGCTGGGCAAAGAGAGGTTTATGGAGAAACTGGACATCCAGAAATTCTGAGAAGGATAAATATCAAATATAATTGGAGTTATAATGAGGGTAGGGCAGCTGGGGCTTTGTCCCAGGTGCTCCAAAACTGGAGAGTTGTGTTTTCTCTCCTAGTGGTCCTTACACACTTCATGGTTGTCTACCAGTATAGCATTATAATAATCTTTACTCTCTTTCCTGGTCCCAGACTATTGTTGTTATTGCCACTGTTACTCATGCTCAACTTTATGTGATCCAATGGACTTTTGTCCCTGGGGTTTTCTTAACAAAGATACTGAAGGGGTTTGCCATCTCTCCATTTTCTGTCTTATGGATAAGGAACTGAAGCAAATGGGGGTTAAGTAACTTTCCCAGGCTCACACAGCTGGTAAGTGATGACCAAATCTGAACTGAGATCCTCCTGTCTCTGAATGGAATTCTCTATCCACTACACCACCCTAGTGTCCCAAGCTACTAGCCTGTGAATGGGTCATGTTGATATTTTGTCCGCTTCCTAGGACCCACAAGGTAGACTATATATACCATTAGACATTCTAATTGGCTTAGAGTTATGGGAAACAACTGCTTTTGAAACTCTTCTCATCATCATGTGCCCGGGCTGCTGCTTCCCATCTCTCTATCTCTTGAGAATGAGGTCTTGGTGTATGGGGAATAGAACACTCCTCCCCCAGTGTGACTACATTAAACCAGGGAAGTTTTCCAGTTATAACAAAAGCTTTCCCAAATTGGAGTATAAATTTCTTAAGGATTTCTTCTTTTCCTTGCAAGCTTGGGAGCCTATGATAAATGGTATTTTTTAATATAATAGAATAGAACAGAGAATAATATTATTACATTATTTTCTTTGCTATTTATTGTTTCCAATCAAATGCTTTACTTTTTTTTAAAATCTGTGATTGCTATTCCTTCTGTTGGTTAAAAAAATGCACTTAAAGGAGCTGAAAATTAGTTAAAAAGAGAGAGAAAGAGAGAGAGAGAGAGAGAGAGAGAGAGAGAGAGAGAGAGAGAGAGAGAGAGAGAGAGAGAGAAAGAAAGAAAGAAAGAAAGAAAGAAAGAAAGAAAGAAAGAAAGAAAGAAAGAAAGAAAGAAAAAGAAAAGAAAAAAGCATACAAAAACAAAAACAAAGAAAAGAAATCATCTAAACAGACTAAACTTGGGTAAACAAGAGTTTGCAGAGATGAATGGAACCTCTGTCACCTTTTGAGGAGATTTTCATTCTGGGTCATTATATGCTTCTGAAGCATTTTACTACAACCACACTATGGAATCAGAAGACCAATAGAATAATTTTTTTTTTTCTCCAGCAAGCAAGGTGACTATAGGAAGCTACAAGGTGAAAGTTGTAGTTAGGAAATGTTTCTTTTGCCTTAATGGGAACAGTAAAAATAATGCAGAAATGATCTTCCAACACTCCTATATGTATCATCAGCTTTGGTTTAGCATATAAGTGGACAACGCTGGGCGCCATTGATCATTTCTTCATGCCAATATAAGGATGAGAGGAGGGATCAATTGAATCAATAAATCAATCACTCTGTCTCACTTAAAGCAACAAGATAATCTAGACTTTATAAGTTAAGTTGAATCAGTCGAAGCCATTAAACTGGGTGCAATAAAAGGTGTTAATACATTTGGAAGGAGCAAAAGCCATTGAGGAAATGAAATGACACTACTAAGGAAGTGTATTGAGCTTAGTTGAAGAGATTCAGTCTTGTCCTGTGATCTAGGATAAAATAATAAGCTATTTTGGAATCTGAGTATTCAAATATCAGTCCAGCATGACAAGTAAATCCCCAAGGACAAAAAAATTGCAGAGGTCTAAGGGAGGAGGAGAGAAGGAACTGCTGTCTTCTTCCTTCCCTCATCTCTACCTCTTGGCCAAAAGATGACCTTGTGAACTTCGAGAGGTTGAAATATTTTGGACTCCCATGGCCATCCTAACAGTGTCCCTGAACCAAAAGTGGCTGATATCAATGTTTGCTCTGGGAGCCAAGGGCAAAATAGACATAATGAAGGAAATCAGCTTTAAGGACTCTAAAAGAAACCCAGCAGAAAACCATGTCAACACTGGGCAGGGCAATCTTGGAATCAGGAGTACCTGAAATCGGGTCTCAGGTGCTTACTAATTATGTGACCCAGAGCATGTCACTTAACCCTGTTTACCTTAGTTCCCTCATCTATAACATGAGCTACAGAAGGAAATGGTTAATCACTCCATTATCTTTGCCAAGACCCTGCATGGGGTCATGAAGAGTCAGGTATAACTGAAAAATGACTGTACAAACACAGAAATAATCAATAAAGGAAGCACACTGTGGGGGACTATGAGCAATAGTAGTAGAAAAAAACACTCCCATTTCTACAAAGTCACTTCTAGAACTCTGAAGGGAAAAGCAGCAGTTGCCCTCTGGAGACCTAACCTAATAATACAAGTTAGAGTTGGGACAGTGGTTTTAGATCCTATATATATGATTTAAAATTTTCAGTACCCAATCACTCCCAATTACTGTGAATCTGTTCAGTCTTAATAAAGGGTATTTTGGAAAGCCTCTATTGTTGATTTATCTACTAGATCTCTTATTATACTATTCTATACATCTATATCTACGTACTATATTTAATATCTACTACATTCTTTTCAGATGGGTCATAACACAGTCTTGAGAATCCAGGGTGTTCTTTTCTATGGAGCAAATCCTAAAAATAAAGAAAAATTGGAAGATAGAAGAGTAATTGTAATGATACTTGCTTTCAGTTTATATATTTGGATTTGAAAGCCTCAACAGGCAGAGGTTCTATTTTTTCTGATTTATATTCAAAATTTAGGTAGTTGTCAGCTAGTGTACAATGTTGCCCAGACATGGCTTCAAGAACCAATAGATTATATTTGTGCCAGGCATAGTATAAGAGAAGAAAAGGGTATTGAACATATAACAAGCTAGTCTGTTATACTTTTCAATGAAACAGATTCATATTAATGAATGAAAAAAAACACTAATTGTTTCAAGAAATTAATTTTTAAAAATATTTATTAAATATCTACTATGTTCTGAGATACATAATCTTAGATACTGAAGGTACTGGGAAGATAGCAGGTGAAAAAAGCCTCCTTAGACGTTCTCTGTGTGTGTGTGTGTGTGTGTCTTTGTGTCTCTTTGTCTCTCTCTGTCTCTATCCTTTCTTCCCTTACTCTGTCTCTCTTTGTCTCTGTCTCTCTCTTTATCTTTGTCTGTCTGTCTGTCTGTCCTCATTTACTGATCTGAGAAGTGTACTAATACTGATAAATGGGTTTGCCCAAAGGAGAGCAATTACTAGAAGTATTTTCATGATTCTAGAGGCAATCCTATGTGAAAAGGGTATAGCATACTAAAATAATGCCTTAGTCCCTACCAGTGTGCTTCCCTTTAACAAATCTACCAAGGATCTCAATTAATTTTTAACAATAGCATTTACTCAAATAGCAAAGCAAGAATTACACAGTATTCTTCTCATTAACCCAAGGTGTGCTTTCCCTCTAATGCACAGTGCTCTGAGTAAGGACTTTTTCCTGATAGAGGTGAAGGGAGTGCTGCTGTCTCTCTGAAAAGGCAAAAACCCTTAGACTGTGATTTGCAGAAGCTTCTCCAGTGCTACTTTTTTTGGACTCTTGAGTTTCCACTCTCAGGTAGCAGGTTGCAGTATAGACAGGTATTATCTTTCTTAGAGCAGCACTCGGGCAGCAGGTGGCATTGCAGGAAAATATTCTGTATGAGTTAGAGATTTTTTTGTTGTTGTTGTTAAGATTATCTTTTTTGTGCCCAGGGCTGGTTCCTTTCAGGGAAAAAACTCTTGCTTATGGTGACTAACCAAGATACATTATTACATTCTCATCTTTGCTAATCAAGCTATAAACAGGGAATTTATATTTGTCCAATAATCTCAAAACAGTTTTAGGGTACAAAGCTACCCAGTGATAATTCTGAATTTCTTTTTGGTTGTTTGTAAGTGAACAGCTGGAAAACAAAATATTAGGGGCAATCATAGTTCTGAGTAGGTGCATTACTTCTGGAAGCTGTTTTTTCTTAATTTTTAAAATTTTTTTTATGCAAATGACACATTTGTCTTTGTCTTTCTGACTTGCAGTCAGCAAAACCACAAGACTCTGAAATAGGTACACTCTTTTACAAAGATTTTTTTTTAAATGACACTCCCTAAAAGGAGTAAGGGTGGTTAGAATGAAACTTGTAAATAGATAAGTAAAATACAGGGTAGGAAGTAATAAAGACAAAGAAATCCAGATACAGTGCTCTGGAAAAACTTGAGGAGGGAAAAAATTTGAGGAGGGCATTTCATGGGGGTGGGGTGGAGTGGAATAAAGGAAAAATTCATGCAGGAGGTGATGTCTGGGAGACAGAACTGCAAAGGATCTTTCATTAGGAGCACAACTCTTCCTACCCTGAAACATAAGGGTTTTGAGTAGCATTTCTTTCCCCAGCAGCATGGGAATTTGTGGGATATAATACCACCTCTTGTAGGGGGGAATGTGGAGCTGAGAAATATTCTGTTACTTTATTGTCTTTGTAATTTAGTTTGGGATTCTGCCCCAATTCACTGCTTTGCTATTTGACTTTTTTACTTGATCTGTTAGCAATAAATCCTCTATATGAGGTTTAAATCATGTTTACATAACTATGATTAGTAAAACACCAGAGATTGAATCTTGCGTAACAAGGAGTTCCAGAGTTGTGTGAGACCCATGCTTCATTGTGAAGTTCATACAGGGTATTTATATACCATAAACCTTGGACCTAGGCTTTTAGCATTAGCAACTGAGTTTAGACAAATCCTTGAAAATATTAAGGCAGGTAAATAATTACATGTATTAGAAGTAAAAGTAAAGATAAGAGATTTCCATTTATGGGGAAGACTTGAGGGAGTCCCTTTGACATGATTGCTTTGATTTGTAAGGGCTTTGTCCTGGATCTTCTGTTTCTTTAATAAAGTGAAATTCCCTTGTGAGAATAATCTTTTGATAGGGTTACCTGTGTCCTCCTGAATTAACTGCATCCTTTGATAAGGAAGTTGATGGGCAGTTTCTAATAGATTTTGGGCAGAGAGAGGACTCCATGAAGAAAGGTAAATCTGAAATCTACTCAGCTCAAATTTTCTTAACAGAGAACCTCTGGCTCAAGAAATGCTAAAATGGAACAACAGTAGCAGGGCAACTTAAACCAACTGGGAGAGTTCCTTAACAGAAAAAGAACTAAGGCCAAGGAACTCCAAGAAACAAAGCCGTAATAGGGAATAGCAATTTTAGATAGTTACATTTAATTTGGTACCCTGAGTTATGTAGACCATGCAAATCTAGGTGAGAGATATCACTCTCTATCATCTATATTCTCACCTCATTTGGGAGGCAAATTAGTTGGTACTATGAGTTTAGAAATATTTGTTGATGTCTCTGGGGAGATAGGGATTACCAAAGATGTAGGTTGCTTGATTTGAGTAGCATCATCTGAAGTATTGTAGATTCAGCTCTGGATATCACAATTTTAATATCTGGAAAATGATAAGACAAAATGATCAGAGGGCAACAATGATTGCAGGGACTTGATTCCATATCATATAAGAATTGATCAAAGGAACGTGAGATGTTTAGCAGGGATAAGAAAGGATAAGGGAATATTCTTGCTTTCTTCAAATATTTGAAAAATCTGTTATGCAGAAAAGGAATTACGCTTGTTCTGTTTGGAGAACTGAGAATAATGTTATAAAGTTGCAACAAGGAACATTTAATCAATAGGAAAAATTTCCTCATAATTAGAGCTGTCCAAAAGTAGAATGGGCTACCTCAGGAATTTGTCAGTTTTTCCTCATTACAAGTCTTCAAGAAAAGATCAAATGCTGAACAAGCTATGGTATATGAATGTAATGGAATACTATTATGATATAAGAAGTGATGAGCAGGCTGATTTCAGAAAAATCTGAATTGATACAAAGTGAAATGAGCAGAACCAGGAGAACATTGTACACAATTGTATGATGATTAACTGTGAATGACTTAGCTATTTTCAGCAATATAACAATCCAAGACAATTTCAAAGGACTCTTGATGAAAAATATTATCCTCATCCAAAAAAAGAATTAATGGAGTCTGAATGCAGATTATACTATTTTTGCTCTCTCTCTCTCTCTCTCTCTCTCTCTCTCTCTCTCTCTCTCTCTCTCTCTCTCTCTCTCTCTCTCTGTGTGTGTGTGTGTGTGTCTTTTGGTCTGATTCTTCTTTCATAATATGACTAATATGGAAATATATTTTACATGACTGCACATATATAACCTATATCAAATTGCTTACTATCTTAGGGAAAGAGAGGGAAGAGAAGGAAAGAGAAAATTTGGAACTCAAATTTTTTTAAATGAGTAGTAAAAACTATCTTTTTACATGTAATTGGAAAAAACAAAATACTATTTCAAAAGAAGACGAAAAGGGCCAATGACATTTTTCATCACGTCCTCTGGAATTGTCTTGGATCATTGTATTGCTGAAAATAACTAAGTCATCCACAGTTGATCATCATATAATGTTGCTATTACAATGTACCGTGTTCTCTTGGTTCTGTTCACTTCACTCTGAATTAGTAGCCACATGGCTACTTATAATGAAAGATTGGTTCCTTTTAAGTATGGTTTAGATTCAATGGGCACTAAGGTCTCCTTTTACCTCTGATTACCTCTGAAATTGCATGATTCTATGATCCTATAATTCCAAGTACTAGGACCTCTTTATATTAGGGTAAAGATGATGGGTTGTTATAGTTCCCTGGTGAAGATGGAGACCCATTAAAGAAGGAAGAGTTATCAAGTGTGTCCTTTGAGATTTGTATGTTTTTCCTTCCCCTCAACTCTGAGTCAAATAAATCTTGTCTTACAATATATATAGACTAAATGTTTGAATGGGAGCTGAGGAGTCTATCTTTGTTCTGTAAAGGCCTAGACATGAGTCAAATTTTGATATTCCCAGAGAAAGCGTAGGCTGGGGCATGAGCCAAATAAAGTTATTTATGTCCCAAGACTGACTTAGTCTATTATAAATCCAGTTATTGGTTCTAGGCCAAGAGTTACATATAAATATATCTCTTCTTCTTTGCTTCTAGTTTTATTTCCATTTAAAATGTTTTTTGATCTTGTCCTCCTATCAATTACAAATAATTTCTTATCATTGTGGACACCATTACAGATGGTCCAAATCAGGGGTGACCCTTTACTTTTGAGTATAGACTACAACTTTTCATTACGGTCTTCCAAGATTTCCATTACTGTTTGACAAAATATATTCTCATCGTTTTGCTGACACATTTTATATCTGTCCACTTCCTCTTTTTTGCTCCTCCCTCTATTTTTCATTTCCTCCTCCCTCTATTTTTTTAATTTCCTCTTGCCCATTTTCTTGTCCAGGCATTTCCCCATGTTCCCTTCATCTGCCTCTTCTCCATTTCAAGATCCGGGTACCTGATCTTTTTTTAACATGGATTTCCTTTTTTAATGTCAAAAAATTTTTGAGGACCCGAACATATAAAAAATATTTGTTCTAATAGCATCTGATGATTGAGAAAACATGATGATTAAAAGGCTACTATAATTTTTAGTAATACATTTAAATAAATATATATATTTTATTAATCATGGACATACCTATGTGCCTTTGAAAGTACTAGCATATATATGTGTGTGTGTGTGTGTGTGTGTGTGTGTGTGTGTGTGTGTGTGTGTGTGATATATCATTCATTTGGTGTTTTTAAAAAGGATTATTTTGCTCATTAGTAGATTTGCATATAGACTTGTGGAGAGGCTCATGACCCAAAGATTGGAAACAACTGATATAGAATATTCCAATTTTACCTATATAGTAAGATTCTTCCTCTGCAAGTCTTTCAGAAATCTTTCTTGGATAGACAACCAGGGCATGTCTGAGGAGATAAATGGCTTCATGAGCTGCTGCTATTCAACAAAAAGAAATTCATTACCTGGTCGATAAATATGAGGTGAATGAGCATCTTCTTACTTAGCGAGGATCCTTCTTAGATGATAAACACAGTCTACTCACTAGGTTCATACTCCAATTCTTTCTAGCCTGGGCAGACTTTCCAATGCTTACATTCCATTGGTACAGTCTCCAAGAATCCAGGCTTCCATCCAAAGTCCAATGAGGTCTTGGAGAAGAATCTTACCAAGACAGGCAGTGCCACAGAATGTGAAAATGCACTAAATTTGTAATCCAAGGGGCTGCTTTTCAGTCTTAGCTCTGCAAGTTAACTTTGCTTGTTCTATTTTCCTCATCTGTAAAGTTAGAATAACAAATATCATACCATCCATCTCACATAGTTGTTCTGAGAATTAAATGAGACAGTGTATATATACAAAAACACTTGAGTCTAATGTAAAAGATATTATAATGACTGTCCATGTTTATTCTATCAAATTACTTGCCTTCTCAAAGAGGGAAGTAGGGACAGGGAATTTGGAAATCAAAATTTTAAAAAATTAATATTAAAATTTTTTGTTTATATGTAATTTTAAAAATTAAATGTAAAAAAGGATGATATATAAATGTGAACTATCACTTTTGCTTTATTTTATTAAGCTTTTTTGTTAATTTTTTAAAATTAATAAAAGTATTTTTTGATTAAAGTTTTTTATTTTCAAAACTTATGCAAGGATAATTTTCAGCATTCACCCTTGCAAAACCTTGCGTTGCAAATTTTTTTCCTTCTTTTCCCCCACCTCCTTCCCTAGACAGTAATTCAGTATATGTCAAACATGTGCAATTCTTCCACACATATTTTCACATATTTACAAATATAATAACTCATATTGAGTTATCATGCTGCACAAGAACAATCAGATCATAAAGGAAAAAAATGAGAAAGAAAACAAAATGCAAACAACAACAAATACTATGTTGTGATCCATACTCAGTTCCCACAGTCCTCTCTTTGGGTACAGATGGCTCTCTTCATCACAAGATTATTGAAACTGGCCTGAATCACCTCATTGTTGAAGAGAGCCATGTCCATCAGAATTGATCATTGATATTGTTGTTGCTGTGTATAATGATCTTCTGGTTCTGCTCATTTCACTCAGCATCAGTTCATGTCAGTCCCTCCAGGCCTTTCTGAAATCATCTTGCCGGTCGTTTCTTATAGAACAATAATATTCCATAACATTCATATACCACAACTTATGCAGCCATTGTCGAATTGATGGTCATCCACTCAGTTTCCAGTTTCTGGCCACTACAAAGAAGACCACCACAAAAATTCTTGGACATACAGGTCCCTTTCCCTCCTTTAAGCTCTCTTTGGGATATAAGCCCAGTAGAAACACTGCTGGGTCAAAAGGGATGCACAGTTTGATAGCCCTTTGGGCACAGTATCAAATTGCTCTCCAGAATGGCTGGATGTATTCACAATTCCACCAACAATGTCTCAGTTTTCCCACATCCCCTCCAACATTTGTCATTATCTTTTCCTGTCACCTTAGCTTCTCTGAGTCTTTCAGGGTTTTACATTTTTACAATATTGTTATTGTATAATCTGTTTTACTGGTTTTCCTCATTTTGCTCTAAATCAATTCATACAAGTTTTCCCAGGTTTCTCTGAAACTATCTCATAATTTTTTTATGGCACAATAATATTCCATTACATTAACATATCATAATTTGCTTAGTCATTCACCAATAGATGGGCAATCCTTTAGTTTCTATGTCTTTTTACTCCTATAAAAAGAACTGCTGTAAATATTTTTATTCATATTGGATCTTTCCCCCTTTGTTTGGTACACAGGCCTAGTAGTGGTATCGTTGGATCAAAAGGCATGCACACTTTAGTGTCTTTGGGAATATAGCTCCAAATTCTGAATTACAATTTTCTGTTCTCTGAATCTCCCCTACCCAGACCAGTAAGTTTTATTAAGTATGTGAGAGCACATTGGAGTGGCAGAAAAGGACAGTTTACTTAAAATAGAAATACAGGCTAAAATTAGGACAGTACATCAAACCCTCTCAAAGTCTACTTACAAAACAGGCCCCAGGAAATGATGCACTTAATAAGGCATTGTAGGGTATTAGCAGAGGTTTTTTTTTTTGGGGGGGGGAGGAGAGAAAAGAAGGAGAGGAGGGGGACAGGAAGCATTAAATTGTTTCCCCTGACATAGTAACCAGGTGAACAGGCTCATCAGGGATAGCTCTCCAACACCTTCTCTTTCTTATCCCTCCTGCATTTTTTTTCTTGGCTTGAATCCTTGCCTCTCTCCAATGGGCTTCCAGCTTAACCTTCTCATTAAATCTGCTCACAACCACAAAAGTTGAACCATTTGCCCTTTTGTCATAATTGTGGTGGAGGAATGGAAATGACCAAATGAATTTTATTAAATTAATTTTAAAAACTATTCAGTATTGGACTAATGCCTATTAGTCTCTGAAATAATTATTCTAGAACTGGAAATTTCTTAGTCATTAAAAAAAAAGATTTTTGAAAACTGTAATTATAACTGTCTATTTTTGTAGAAAATAATCATTTTCTACAACTCAGGCCTATGTTTGGTCTGAAATGTGAATGTTTCTGAGATCCAGTATAAACAGAATTAAACTTGCATGTATGCAAATCATTATTAAACATAGAATGAAATTCATTTTTTAAAAATAAGCTTTTTATTGATGGGTTTTGTTTTTGCATCACTGCCAATTCTGGATATA
Organism: Sminthopsis crassicaudata; assembly: GCF_048593235.1. Classification (NCBI taxonomy): domain Eukaryota; kingdom Metazoa; phylum Chordata; class Mammalia; order Dasyuromorphia; family Dasyuridae; genus Sminthopsis; species Sminthopsis crassicaudata. The sequence continues at coordinate 137,436,295 of NC_133618.1, read as the reverse complement.
GCCTACCTCCATTGTGTTCTCCCTTGTAACTAAGAAAAGACAGTTGAATCAAGCTAATTTAACCAGGGCACTTGCCATTAATAGCTATGTTCTGGGAGTTTGTAATTTTTGTGAACCTATTTCTTTAAGTGATTGATAATACAAATTAAAAGAGAATTTTGTTTTAGTGTTATTTAATTTGCATTACTAAAGTAATCATATGGATAGTTCTACTGATTTTGCTGAATTCCTCATACTTTTTATCTTTTATGACACAATAATATTATATTATATTCATATATCATAATTTTTTCAGTTATTCTCTAATTGATGGGTACCCATTTTGTTTCCAGTTAATATACCTAGTAATATACTGATTAGTATATCAGGTATAAATAGATATGTGTATATATATATATATATATATACACACACACACACACACACATATGTATGCATAAGTATATGGACTATATGAATCATAGAAATATGTATACATTTGTGTGTGGGGGGGTCTATGTATGTAGATATGGATATATAGATATAGAAAGCCTTTCCTTCAATTTTTGACATTTTGGGGGTATATTTGAAGAAAATGATCACTGAGTTAAAAGAAATGACTTTTTTCATATAACATGATACATTGAAAAGAGTATTGATTCTAAAGTTAGAGGAGCTGAGTTCAAATCTCACCTCTTATAGCTACTTATCTGTATCACCTTAGGCATTTAACTTCTCTGAGCCTCAGTTTCCTCATCTATAAAAGGAGACTACTGGAATAGATGAAGTCCCTTTTGAGGTCCCTTTTATCTATAGATCAATGATCTTATAATTCAAATTATTTTCCCAGAGATCTAAATGGATTCATGGTGCTACTAATAATATATCGTGACTATGTTTCCCACAATGCTTCTTTTTAAAAAATTAAATTTATTTAAAATTCAAATACAAAATATAAAAAGAAGAAAACAATGCAGTGCTAATAAGAAAGGATTCAAAATATGAGACAATACATTTCCATTTCTTTCTTTTTAAGATTTTCAATAGTTTTTTAAAAAATTTTTTCCAAATACATGTAAAGTTAGTTTTCAACATTTTTTTTTCTTTCAATGAGAATGTTAGGGTTAAGTGACTTGCCCAAACACAAAAGCTAGGAAATGTTAAGTGTCTGAGGTCAAATTTGAATACAGATCCTCCTGACTTCAGGCTCAATGCTCTATTCACTGCACTTTCTAGCTGTTCCTCGACATTCATTTTTGTAAGACTTTGTGTTCCAAATTTTCTTCCTTCCCTGCCTTATGCCCCTCCCCCCAAGGTAGCAGGTAATATAATATAGGTTAAATATGTACAAGTCTTTTAAACATATTTCCATATTTGTTATGTTGTGCAAGAAAAATCAGACCAAAAGGGAAAAAAATGAGAAAGAAAAAACAAATGAAAAACAACAACAACAAAAAGGGAAAATACTATGCTTCAATCTATATTGAGTCTCCAGAGTTCTCTTTCTGCATGAAGTCTATAGGAATTGCTCTGAATCACTGTATTGTTGAAAAGAGCCAAGTCCATCATAGTTGATCATCACATAATTTTGTTGCTGTATACAATATTCTCTTGGTTCTACTCACTTCACTCAGCATCAGTTCATGTAAGTCCAGGCTTTTATGAAATCAGCCTGCTCATCATTTCTTATAGCACAATAAGATTCCATAACATTCATATACCATAACTTATTCAGCCATTCCCCAATTCATGGGCATCTATCCAATTTCCAGTTCCTTGCCATTATAAAATGGCTACAAACATTTTTGTATATGTGGGTCTTTTCCCCTTTTTTATGATTCTTTGGGATATAGACCCAGAAGTGACACTGCTGGATCAAAGAGTATGCACAGTTTTTTAAACCTTTGGACAAAATTCCAAGTCGCTCTCTAGAATGGTTGGATCATTTCACAACTCCACCAACAATGCATTAGTGAACCAATTTTCCCACATCCCCTCCAACCTTTAACATTATTTTTTCCTTTCATCTTAGCCAATCCAAGAATCACCAAGAGGTGATTTAGAGTATTTCTCCATCAGACTAGAAATGGATTTAATTTCTTTATCTGAAAATTATCTATTCTTATCCTTTGACCATTTATCAATTATGCCTACAATACTTCTAATAGTTGATATATCCACTACAAACATTTATTATGCATTTTTCATGTGCCAGCTATTGTGCTATTAAAAAAAAAGACAAAACTGGAACAATTCCTACCTTCAAGGAACAACATATACACAATTATACAAATAAATACAAAAAAGTTAATAAGGGTAGGGAGGAGAAAAGGGAAAGGTAAAATCAAGAAAGACTTCATGTGGAAGTTTAGTAGAAATTAGGTTTAGACTAGAACCTTCCACCATATTTTATAGTAAGTGCCTAAAAATACTTTATTCTAATATAAAAAAGATTGTTAGTAAAAATAGATGAAAGGAGGTAAATGGTTAAAAAAAGAAAAAGAACTTAACACTTCCTATCTGTGTGACCCTGAGCAAGTCACTTAACCCCAATTTCCTCAGCAAAAAAAAAAAAAAAAAAGAAAAAGAAAGAAAGACCCCATACACATCAAAATATTTATGGCAACATTTTTTATGATATCAAAGAACTAGACACAAAGTAGATGCCTATCAATTGGAAAATAGTTAAACAAAGGTTGCATTTGGATGGAATAAAACATTATGATGCCATAAGAAATGATGAAGATAGAGAAGTATGTGGGAAGACATGAATAAAGGAAAAGGGAAGTATGGGGATTAAAATTATCCCACTCACAATAAGAGAGACTGAGCCAGAGCTTTGAGCCAATGGCACTTTATTAAAGGGTCCATAGTTTCCTCCAATGAAGCGAACTTCAGTTCTTCCTCATGATACCTCCTTCTTCTAAGGCCCAATTTTTATAGGGCTAGATGTCCAGTCATTCCAGAACAGTTATATTGAATCCTGAATAATTCCATTGATTGACAGGTGACACATAAACTAAAATAAGCAAAATAATATATCAGTAGGGTCATAAGTTGGGTGAAGTAAGGAATATCTCTACACAAGATGGACAGGCTTCTCTTTAATTTGGACAGGAGGAAATGACACAAGTTATCACAATCAGTGACCTAAGTACTCATAAGATGGTCACTTCTATAAGACAAGTGATATAAAAATATTTTGGGGCACTTTCTATGTAGTTGTGATCTCTGCCATGCTGAACTTCGTCTCCATCACAAGGCAAAACAAGGATAGAAGCATTTCAGTTAATTTCCTATGATCAAGCAAGTGAACTTAGAATCTACAGCTCACAACTTTGAGGCTGTTTGATTTGATTCTATCATATCGATTAACACTGATTGGAATAGAGGTCCAAAATGAATTATTTCTTATAGGAGAAGAACTAGAAAAGCAATTTATACAATGACTGCAACAATGTAAATGGAAAAAAAAAACAATAACCGAAACAGAATTCTGTAACATTATAATGACCCAGATTGGTCAGATTGGTAAGAAGATATGGGAGAAGGCATTTCCCTTCACTCTTTGCAGAAATTGGAGAACTAAAAGCCAGAAAATGTCAGGTTTTTTTTTTTTTTTAATGTAAGGACTAATTTTGATTAACTTTTTCCACTCTTCTAAAATTTTCTCTTAAACGGAATGTTGAGAACAGGTGAAAAGAGCTACCCCTTAGGAAATATAAGCTATATAAAACTCAATAAAATCTTATTTTAAAAATTAGGGGGAAATTAAAGGAAGCACCTTTCATGACTATGAAGGAGGAAAATTTTTAACAAGAGATTGAAATGATTTGAAGATAAAACAAATATTTTCAATTACATATTTATTTCAGTCTTTTATTATCTTTGTAAATTTGCAAAACTTTAGAATTATTTTAATTTACATTTTTCTTATTAGTGGTTTAAAGCTTTTTTTATATGGTTATTAAGAATCTGTCATTCCTTCCATGAAACTATTCATATCTTTATTAATTAGAAATACCCCTTGGAAAAATAGGTGGGGGGAGGATGGTCAATTTCCTGGATATTTTGATTGGGGCACCTTTTCTGGCTCAAAAATTTCATTTTTATTATACCTGCATTGATTTTCTTGTTCATTTGAAAGTATATGCTTTTATGATTGCCTCAATGTTTTATTTGGTTAAGAATCGCTCCTTTCCCCTACTACCATAGTTGTAAAAGGTATCTCCTTCTTTTCTCATCTACTTTTTTTTTTTTTAATCCCTGACCTTTCATATTTAGGTCATGTATTTCTTTGGAATTTGTCATGGAATATAGTATAAAAAGCTGATCTAAACCTGTTTTTTGACAAATTGCTTCCAACTTTCTCAGAATTTTTTGTCAAATAGGAAATCATTCCCCCTAGTAATTTATATTCCTTATATATCCATGAACATTGGCTTAGTGTTAGATTGTTTCCAGGTCTCTACTATCTAATGTATTCCACTAATCTGCATATTTTTTGAATCAGTACAAAACATATTTGAAAATTACTAATCTATAATTTCATTTGAGGTCTGAAAATGCTTTCTCTTTCATTCTTAATTTTCTCCATTATTTCCCTTGAGAATCTATACCTTTTGTTCCTCTAAATTAATGTTATAACTGTCTTGTTATCTATAAAGCAATAGTTTTGTAGTTTGGTATATCATAAAATCTGTAAGTCATACTAGGTAGTATCATTTTTATTATATTGGTACAGCCCAATCATGAACAATTCACTTGAACAAGCAATATTTTGTTCTAGCCATAGCAATAAGCATTCAAAATACAAAGACAAAACCCAATCAGTATCTATCTTCAAGGAATTTGGATTCTACTGGATGGATACAATGTATATACAGATAAGTAAATATAAAATATATACAAAGTGAATGTAAAGTGATTTTTTTTTTGGAGGGGCAGGGAGGAGAGAATGGGGAGAAGACAATAACAACTGACAATCAGGAAAAGTTTTTTGTAGGAGATACTTGAGCTGAGCTTTGTAAGGAATTTAGGGTTACAAGAGGAGGGTATGAAGAAGCAAAGTATTCTAGGCACCTGCAAAACCTAGGCAATAAAATGAGGTGAGATGGAATTCTGTGAATGTGAATAAATCAATTTGCCAGGAACAGAGTGTATGAAAGGGAACAATGTATAGACAGCCTGGATAAATATAGTAAAATCTGTGAAGGCCTTTAAATTTAATTTAAATTTAAAATTAAATTTAAATAAAGAGAGGTTTATGTTTTATCCTAAAGGCAACAGGGAGCTATTGAAGTTTCTTGAGCAGGGAAGTAACATTGTCAGACCTGTGATTTTTGTAGTATGAATTTGGAAGCTTTGTGGAAGATGGATTAGAGAAGGAAGAGATTAGATGCAGGAAAAACAATTAGAAGACTATTAAAATTAATGAGGACCTAAATTAGGCAGATAGCCATGTGAGCTGATAGAAGGAAATAGATGGAAGAAATAAAAATATCCAAATTTGGTCACTTATAACTGATTGTGTATATATATAGAGAGAATTTCTAGAAAAACGGTGATGCCCTCAGTGAAAGAAGGGAAATATTAGGAGGTAAGATAGGTTTAGTGGGAAAGATAATAATACCTACTTGGGATATGTTTTTCCTAGGCTGTAAAAATCTTGTTTTCAGTAGCTTTCTTCCTAAACTCCATGGGCACAGATCTCTTTCTGCCATGTGCTTCTTCCTCAACAATGACGATTCTTCCAGTTATTTGTCTTCCTATTTCTGTAAAGAGTGCTTTGTTATTGTATTTATGTTCTAGTCCACTAACATGGCATAGTGGATGTGTGCTAGACTTGGAATCTGAAAGATCCCACTTCTGACACTAACTAGCTACGTAACTATGGGCAAGTTAAATGTAAGTCCTGCTTCAGCCTCAGTCTCTCTCATCTGTAAAATGGAGATACTCAACTCTTCATTCTCTATTTTACAATGTTGTTATGAAGAAATTGCTTTGCAAATCATAAAATAGCTTTTGAAATGTGAGCTTGTGAAACTAGAATTGCTCTAGAATTGTGAAAAGTGCAATAGAGAATTGTGAGAAACTAGAATTGGTCTAGAATTGTGAAAAATGTAACTAGAATTGTGACAACCTACCTCACTGATATTTAATTGTTAACTAGAATTGTGATGTTTTACCTTGTTGACTTCCCACCTCAGTGTTGACATCCTACCTCATTGGCATCCAACCTCTTTGGCTTATTATCTGCTTGAGTATGACTTTAATGAATGGGTTGAACACTTGGGCCACTGTTGAGCCTAGTTCTCATTGTCATACTCATACTTCTGTTTACTGATCTGCTGCTTCGTAACTCCTTGGGCATAACACTGTCATCTCATGGATCAAGTGAACTATAGCTGATGCTAAAAGTTTAGCTTGATGAGATGTGCGGTTCCCTCAAAACAAGAGAAGGGAATTGTAAGGGTCCTTTAAATGGGGGGGGGGGCGGGGCGCCAACAACACAACAGGAGATTGAGTGCCCCAGGAAGTAATCTCTGTGGATATAGGACTGCCCTGTGGATGGGATCCTGGCCATATAGAGATAGCTTCGTAATGGGTGACAGCTCTCTCACTGGTTGGCTGCGTGTGTGTGACCTCACAGGCTCTTTATAAGCCCACTTCAGACAGAGTCACTCTCTTTAATCTGGCTCCCTAGCCTGGGGTAGCTGAGCCACGCTATGGATAGCCCAGAGAGGTAAGGAGTTTAGTAGTAAACAAGTGGGTCTTCAGACCAGGTGTTCACTAGGGAGCTAACAAGTCAGGGCATTATGTGATGAGGTATAATAAAGGCTTTTAAGATTACACGTAGCTGTTCTTGAGTGCGCTACTGGTTATTAAACTATAGATTCAAGAAATCGTGGCCAGAGACCTTTGAAGGTCTCAGAGGAGGCGAGCCAGGTAGAGTTGACACTGCAAAGCTCAGTGGTCAAAGGTACTCTGTTGGGCATAGGGTAGACTAGTAATTGTAACTGCTAGGAGTGAATGTTATATGAGCTAAAGTTGGTTATAATGTGTGATTTAGCACCAGATCAAGAGATCGATATTGGGAGTTTGGTCATATGAAGAATTCACAATGGCCATTCTCTTTGGCAAAAGGCAATTTTATTTAGGAGAAGAGATTACAGACAAAATGAAGAGATACAATAGATATCACAAATGGTAAGTATGAAATAGATTTGGGAGAGCATATAGTTAGCAAGGAAAGGGATTTTAACAATTAACAATGGAAAAGATAAATTCCCTAGTGGAACTCACAATTAAACAGGAAAAAGGAAATATTTCATGAGGTGGGAGTATACTATTGACTGGCAGGTTAAATCCTAAAAGGGATTTAGCACCTTAAAAGAGTTAGTTAGCTATAAGAAGGAGAAAGACAACATGAGACATGGGGGAAGGGTGAGAAGGAAAACATCATAAAGCAGAATGCTAAGGCGGGCTTAACCCAAGAGGGATAGAGCAAAGATGATATATCCATCCATCAAAGATGGACAGATTTGTAGGGGAAATTTAACCTCAGGGGTTTGACATAACTTGAATTTCTGACTGGACACAGCAAGGTGGGGCTACCCACAACCTCCACAGAAGGTAAGACTATAAAGTTGAATTGATCTCCATCAGTGTCCTTCCCTGCTTCCTTCAGGGAATAATTTTATTAGTACTTTAGGCTTTCTCTGCCAACCCCAACTGATTTACCAGAACCTCATTATATATTGTTCTTATTCCATATATAATATATATATATATATATATATATATATATATATGTGTGTGTGTGTGTGTGTGTGTGTGTGTGTGTGTGTGTGTGTGTGAGAGACTCTTTTCTTTCCCTCTCAGTCAATTCTTATAATGAATTAAAGGAAAACAAGCAAAAAATAGCCACTTCATTGAAGAAATTACATTATGTACAATACCATCCACGCCCAGTCCCCCATTTTTGCAAAGAAAAAAGAGAGGTATCTTTTCATATCCTTACTCTGGGGCTAAGCTTGGTCATTTGGAAAAATGTTAAAAAAGAAAAACAAAAAACCCAACAATCATATTTATTCAAAAATAGTAAGAAATAATTTTTTCCAGTTGAAAATTCTTTCCAGACTTACTTAAAGGAAGGAAATTTTATCAATACTTGATCAAATTTCTTAGAAAATAATGCCCTACATTAATTTTTTTTTTACTCAGGCTTAACCCCCTTCTTCTAGGAAAGTGTGTAAAAGGTCAAAAAAAAAATGTGAAAGTCCTGGAAAATGAATTAAGGGAAGTTCCCAAACTTAGAACTAGAAAAACTTCTTGTCAAAATAAGATCATGACCTTCCCCATTTATTGAAGGGACTAGAATTAGGTCCCACCTTAGGGTGGTACCCTTTTTTGCTATTCAGAAGGGATTAATTAGAGGAAAGAGGTCCTTTTGCTTTTTTTGAAGAGAGAGGAAAATGATTCCTGTGGGGCATTCTGGAAAACTTAAATGACTATTGTTCTATTTTGTTGAATGCTAACTTAAAAGTGTGTTTTATCATATTGGGACATTTTTCTTATTTAAGATGTCTTTAAATGTTACTTTAATAGCTCTAAGCTAGAAATTCTTGGATTCAGAATAATGCTAAATTAATAAAATTTGATTTTGTCAGACTTGTGCCTAGAGAGTACAATATTAATATTTTTCAACAGTCATTAAAATTCCGCAGCATTCTTTTACAATAGTTTCGCTACTATTCTTTTAATTTCCATTGTTGTCATTGGTTATATTGTTTTTCTGGTTCTCATGCTTGTCTATAATACTCATACCCAACATTTCTTATTGCCCAATAATAATCCATTATAATTAGGGGTCTGTAATTTGTATGTATGTCATGGATCCCTTTGGTGGTCTGGTAGCCTAAAAACTTCTCCAAATCATGTTTTTAATAAATAAATAAAATAATAGAATTATAAAAGAAACCAATTATATAGCAATGTAATTATCAAGATTTTTAGAAAAAAAAACTTTTTAAACTCACAGACCCATTGCATTCATGTACTACAGTTGACTATCCCCAGTGGATAGAAATTTACTTTGTTTCCAGTTCTCTGCTACTACAAAAAGTGCTACTATAAATATTTTGGTCTATATAGGTCCTATAAGGTCAGTGACCTTATAATTCTTTTTTTTTTTTTTTTTTTCTTTTTTTTTTTTTAATTTTTTTATTATTATATATATATATATATTTTTTATAATATTATCCCTTGTATTCATTTTTCCAAATTACCCCCCCTCCCTTATTCCCTCCCCCCGACGACAGGCAATACCATACATTTTACATGTGTTACAATATAGTCTAAGTACAATACATGTGTGTGAATATCATTTTCTTGTTGCACAATAAACATTAGAATCCGAAGGTACATGCAACCTGGGCAGACAGATATTAGTGCTAACAATTTACATTCCCCTCCCAGTGTTTCTTCTCTGGGTGTATCTACCTCTGTCCATCATTGATCAACTGGAAGTGAGTTGGATCTTCTTTATGTTGAAGATTTCCACTTCCATCAGAATACATCCTCATACAGTATCGTTGTTGAAGTATACAGTGATCTTCTGGTTCTGCTCATTTCACTCAGCATCAGTTGATTTAAGTCTCTCCAGGCCTCTCTGTATTCCTCCTGCTGGTCATTTCTTACTGAGCAATAATATTCCATAACTTTCATATACCACAATTTACCCAACCATTCTCCAACTGATGGACATCCATTCATCTTCCAGTTTCTAGCTACAACAAAAAGAGCTGCCACAAACATTTTGGCACATATATGTCTCTTTCCGCTCTTTAGTATTTCTTTGGGATATAATCCCAGTAGTAGCGCTGCTGGGTCAAAGGGTATGCACAGTTTGATAACTTTTTGGGCATAATTCCAGATTGCTCTCCAGAATGGCTGGATTCTTTCACAACTCCACCAGCAATGTATTAGTGTCCCAATTTCCCCACATCCCCTCCAACATTTGTCATTATTTGTTCCTGTCATCTTAGCCAATCTGACAGGTGTGTAGTGGTATCTCAGAGTGGTCTTAATTTGCATTTCTCTGATCAGTAGTGATTTGGAACACTCTTTCATGTGAGTGGATATAGTTTCAATTTCTTCCTCTGAGAATTGTCTGTTCATATCCTTTGACCATTTATCAATTGGAGAATGGTTCGGTTTCTTATAAATTAGGGTCAGTTCTCTATATATTTTGGAAATGAGACCTTTGTCAGAACCTTTGTTTTTAAAAATATTTTCCCAATTTGTTACTTCCCTTCTAATCTTGTTTGCATTAGTATTATTTGTACAGAAACTTTTTAGTTTGATGTAATCAAAATCTTCTATTTTGTGATCAATAATGATCTCTAGTTCTCCTCTGGTCATAAATTCCTTCCTCCTCCACAAGTCTGAGAGGTAGATTATCCTCTGTTCCTCTAATCTATTTATTATCTCCCTCTTTATGCCTAAATCATGGACCCATTTTGATCTTATCTTGGTATATGGTGTTAAGTGTGGATCCATATCTAATTTCTGCCATACTAATTTCCAGTTTTCCCAACAGTTTTTTCCGAATAATGAATTTTTATCTCTAATGTTGGAATCTTTGGGTTTGTCAAAGATTAGATTGCTATAGATGTACCCTTTTTTGTCCTTTGTATCTAATCTGTTCCACTGATCTACCGGTCTATTTCTTAGCCAATACCAAATGGTTTTGGTGACTGCTGCTATATAATATAGCTTTAGATCAGGTACACTTAGACCACCTTCCTCTGAGTTTTTTTTCATTAGTTCCCTTGCAATTCTTGACCTTTTATTCTTCCATATGAATTTTGTTGTTATTTTTTCTAGGTCATTAAAATAGTTTCTTGGGAGTCTGATTGGTATAGCACTAAATAAATAGATTAGTTTGGGGAGTATTGTCATCTTTATTATATTCGCTCGGCCTATCCAAGAGCACTGAATGTCTTTCCAATTATTTAAATCTGATTTTATTTTTGTGGCAAGTGTTTTGTAATTTTTCTCATATAATTCCTGACTTTTCTTTGGTAGATGGATTCCCAAATATTTTATACTATCAACATTTGTTTGGAATGGAATTTCTCTTTGTATCTCTTGCTGTTGCATTTTGTTAGTGATATATAAAAATGCCGAGGATTTATGTGGATTTATTTTGTATCCTGCCACTTTGCTGAAATTTTGAATTATTTCTAGTAGCTTTTTAGCAGAGTCTTTGGGGTTCTCTAAGTATACCATCATGAGTGACCTTATAATTCTTTGATTCTTGAAAATGTGGCTTGTGGGACAAGAAGGAAAGAAACAGTTGAGTTTTATATATATATTAAAGGTGTTGCATTAGAACAACAGAATTTCTGCTATTCAAGATAAAATCTTGGGATTCCATTGATCAAGCATTTCTTGAAAACCATCCTAGGTCTAGATTTGTAGGAGGTATCACGTTAAGCAGGGTCTCTGTTCAGGGACCTTAAAATCTTCTTTGAGCAGACCAAAAGAAACAAAGACTGTGTTATCAAAATATCTCAGGCTAAAAGTGCCAGCAAAGAGAGAGAGCATTAGGAGTCCTGAGTATAAATAATGATATTATTAATAATTATGATAACAATTGGCTTAGAAATACATTGATTTAGCACTTTGATGTTTGCAAGGAGTTTTACAACTGATCTTCACAACAACCTTGTGATGTAGATGCTATTATTATCCCCATTTTAGAGATGAAGAAACTAAGGCAGACAGAGGTTGAGTAACGTGCAGGATCATACACTATAGATACCTGAGGAAGGATTTATACTGAAATCTTTTGGACTCCAGGTTCAGACTCTATCCATTGTACTACCTAGACATCTTCCTAAAAAGAAAAGCCAGGCTGTCTCCTGGCTGGTCCTTGGCTGTTAAGAAAATTGTGAAGTAGGAAAGAAGATGAAGGGAAGAAGATAGAAGAAGACAGAGGAGGAAAAGAAAGAGGAAGAAAAGAAAAAGAGGAAGTTGAAATAGAAGAGGAGGAAAAGGGAGCGGAAGAGGAGGAGAACCCTGCAGTGTCCTTTTCGGTCCATGATATGAGATAGTACCATTTAAGATGGAGAATTTCTTTCAAAGAAGAATGCAGGAGAAGTAGCCTCCTTTAACTCTCTTAAATACATCCCACTAAGTTTCTTCTTGTGATCAGAGTTTGGGGACAACTTCTCCACTAGCCTAGGTAGTTGCCATCCCAATTATTCCCCTTCCCCTGCTCAGAAAGGCCTTGCCACAAGGTTAGTCATGTTGGATCTCAAATAAGAACTACTCAATTTTCACTCCAAGAGTCATGCTTTTGCATGAAGACACTGAGGATAGATCTGTATAGAATGTGACCTTTGAACTTACTTGGACCTCATTTTTATGCTGTCATTCATTTCTCTTCTCATCCCCTCTTCAGAAAGATAAGTTATTTTCTAAGTGTGGACATTCCCTCCAACAATGCAGACTGCAGCCTTAGGTAGATGACAACACCTTTCATGAGTGACTGTGGCTGGAAATAAATATTCAGAAGGTAAATGATCTTGAGTGATGAGCTCCCCAAAGTTGGCCAGCTGTTTCTTGAATAACAGGCTTGTGGTTCTTCTCTGGGTCAATACAGAAGCCTTTCTAGCCTAGTGGAACTAGTTCTACCTTGCTGACTTTAAGAATTCAGGGTCATCTCTTCACCTCCATCACCCCTATGATTAAATCATCAGAGGAATACCTTTGGATATGTGACAGGGCAAGCCAGCTATTATCAAAAAAAAAAAAAAAAAAAAAAAAAAAAAGAAAGAAAGAAAGAAAGAAAGAAAGAAAGAAAGAAAGAAAGAAAGAAAGAAAGAAAGAAAAAAAGAAAGAAAAAAAGAAAGAAAAAAAGAAAGAAGGAAAGAAAGGAAAAAAGCTGACTGTGGACTATCTTCATGGGAACAAGCATATGTTTCACATGTAACAAGGAAGAAAATTGAGAAAAAATACCATTAGGCATAATTATATTTCATTAAGACATAATAGAACTAGAAATGGGGGGAGGAAAGGGGAGTAGAGCGAGATGTGCCAACCATGGAGGGCTGAGGGTGACTTATCACCAAGAAAAGTTGTAATTAAGAATATAAATATTTCTTTCTGAAAAATCTGGATCTGTAACTGTTTACAACATGAATTTCTTGTACTTCTAATTGGGGGAAAATCAAGAGCTTGAAGGGACCTTAGAGGTCAGAAGCACTTTACAGATCAACTAGACCAATCAGTTATACAGATAAAGAAAATGAGGTCCACAGAAAGGCTCGCTTGCCCACAGTCACTCACACTAGCCTGGGATCACTTGTCATCAAAGACTAAACCTTTTAATGGGGTCAAACATGATGCTCACATATATCTGTGGAATATGCATAATCCATTCTCATACAGAGAAAGATAAAAGTGTCTCTCTCCCTCTTTTTAATTAATTAATTTAAAACAAATAGAAAAAGGGGAAAAAAAACCAAATAAGTAATATACATTATGTTCAGAGCTGTACATCTTTTCTTTGTTTCTTTATAAGTTTTCTTTTGTTATTTACTGTGTTTTACTTTAATTCTTTTCCCCCTTTTCCTCCACTTTATCAAAAAAGCTACAATTAAGCATGGATCTAGCTATCTACCTACCTATCTATTTATCTATCTCTGTGAATAGATTTATATACATGTATATGTTTATAACATATATACACATATATACTGTACACACATATATATGATACACACACATATATATACATAGATATCTATAATCATATGTGTGTATATATGTACACCCCCCACACACACATATATATATATACTTATATAGTCATATACATCTATGTGAGGCCATACTACACTTGTTTTTCCTGTTTCCCTGAAGTGAATAACATCTTCCTTCATAAGTTCAAATATTTCCATATTTTTAAAAATTCACCTACTCATTTCTAACACCACCACAATATTCCAATCTTATACTGTCTAGTTATTTTAAATAGTCTAAAACAACATTGATTAATGGTGACATAATATAGTTTCCCTATTTTTTTCTTCTGATTAAATTCATTTTAGCTTTATCTTTGAGATCAGGATTACTACCCCTGTCCTTTTTTATCTAATAAATTCTACTCCTGGTCTTTTTTATTATGTTTATGTTTATCTCTTGTTTCCTATCCCTGCTGATTCCTCTGCTTTACATCTACCTATATTACTTTGCCCTCCTTTTACTTGATCTATACCCCATCCACAGATCTCTCCCTTGTCCTCTTCTCTGATCTTTATCCTCTTTCTGTTACTCTATACATCTTACCCATTTCCATTATTCTAGATACCCTTCTATATCCCTTATCCTATTCCCTCACTCATTAATTTCTTTATAAATTTAGAAGATTTTTATTCTCTTATAAATATGTATATTTTTCTTCCTTTAACACTGATCTGATATGAGTAGGGTTCCCTCTAAAAGTCCTGACCTTATTCCTTCCCCTTTCTATCCTATTCTATCTTATTTCTTTCTGAATTTAAAAGATTTTTAAAATATCCTTCTAAATATGTATATGTATGCATGTATATGTAATCCATTCCCAGAGAGAGTAGGGTTCCAGAACTACTAAGTGCTCTCTTCCCTCATTTTATTCCTCTATGTTTCCTACATGGTTTTGCTTTTTAGAATCATACCATACTCAGCTCTACCATAATCTTTTTTTTTTTTTGAACTACAGAATTACAGAATTTTGAATTTCAGAATTACAGAAAATGAGAATCTTAGGCATATGGTTTATAGGTATAAAACAAACTCTTTGTTTTTATTGAGTCTTTTGTAATTAGTCTTTTATGTTTACTTTACATTTCTCTTGGATCTTGCTTGTCAAATTTTCTATTAGGTTCATGTCTTTTTGCAAAAAAAAAAAAAAAAATCCTGAAGGTTTGACAATTCATTGAGCATCCATTTTTTGTTCCCTTTAGAATTATGCTTAATTTTGCTGGGTATGATATTTTCAACCACAACCCCAGTTCTTTTGCTTTTTGTTTGCAGTCTTTTAATGTAGCTGCTGCTAGATCTTGTGTGATTCTAATTATAGCTCCACCATATTGTAATACACCAATTGTATTTCTCTTATTGATCATAATATTTTCTCCTTAATCTGGAGAATTTGGCTATGATATTCATATGGAAGTTTTCTTCATAGGATCTCTTCTATTTTCTATTCCTATTTTCCCCTCTTGTTCTTTTTTGTTTGTTTGTTTTTTGGGTTTTTTAAAATTATTTTTTAATTAAAGCTTTTTATTTTCAAAATATCCACATGGATATTTTTCAATATTCACCCTTACAATCTTAGGTTCTAATTTTTCCCTCCCTTCCCCCCACCATCCCTCTAGATGGCAAGTAATCTAATATATGTTAAACATGTGCTATTCTTCAACACATATTTCCACAAATATCATGCTACCCAAGAAAAATAAGATCAAAAAGGAAAAAAGAAAAAGAAAACAAAATGCAAGCAAACAGCAACAAAAAGAATGAAAATTCTTTATTCAGTTCCCACTGTCCTTTTCTCTGGGTATAGATGGCTTTCTTCATCATAAGGCCATTGAAACTAGCCTGAATCATCTCATTGCTGACAAGAGCCATATCCATCAGAAATAATCATCACATAATCATAATCTGTGTATAATGATATCCTAGATCTGCTCATTTCACTTAGCATCAGTTCATTTGGGCTCTCCAGGCCTTTCTGAAATTATCTTGCTGATCATTTCTTATAGAACAATAATATTCCATAACATTTATATGCCACAGTTTATTCAGCCATTCTCCAACTGATGGGCATCCACTCAGTTTCCAGTTTCTTGCCACTCCAAAAAGGGCTGCCACAAACATTTTTGCACATGTGGGTCCTTTTCCCTCCTTTAAGATCTCTTTGAGATATATTGCCTGCTCATTTAAAAACAAATGTTTATAGCAGTTTGTTAGCGCAAATACTTGTAGTCATGGGATGTGGGGGATGGTGCCTCTGGCCTTAGGTTCTCCTTCAGTTGTCCCCTCTGGCCTGGTACCTAACTCTGCCTTTTGTAAGTGTCCACAGCTAATAGGGTCCCTGCAGCTCTGCTTATGGATTCACCAGGTAAATGTGAGCTGGTTCCATCTCATCCAGGTGCATTTGGACAGGTAACTGGGTCTGGCAGCAGAAATTCCCTCAGTCTTCTCCTGCTTAGACACTGGACTCGACACCCTGTCTGGGATTTACAAATTCCTGTGGCTGGGGCAGAGGCTGCCTCTCAAACCAGCAAGTTCCAGGGTTCACCACCCTTTCAAATGAACCTACCTGGAGGTGTTTATACTTCACATAGGTCCAAACCTCTATCTTGGTATCTTCAGATCTCTTTTGGTTGTCCCAGAGGACTACTGTTCTGCCCCAACTCTTGATTGTTCTTGCTGCTCACCTCATCCTGAGGTTCTATGTTGTTTTCTTTGTGGGGGTGATCTGAAGAGCTTGGAATTTTTTGACCTACTCTGCCATCTTCCTAGAATTCTCTCTCTCATTGTTTTAAGGATTTAAAAAAAAATCTCATAAGGGGTGCTGTGCTGTTGGTTACAATGAAATGACATTTCTCTTATGATTCAGATTTTAGGTTCAAAATAATTATTTCATTAGGGAAGAGGACAAGACAAGGGAACTAGTTGGCAGAGTGGTCCCTGGTTTATTGTCAGAAAGACCTGATTTCAATACTAGCCTCACACATTTACTAGCAGTATGACTCTGGGCAAGTCATTTTATCCTATTTGCTTCAGTTTCCTCATCTATAAAATGAGCTGGAGAAAGAAATGGCAGATTCTTTCAGTATCTTTGCCAAGAAAACCACACATGGCGTTATGAAGGACACAACTGAAATAATTCAACAACATTCAAAGGAGAGAAGACAGAGGAAAACCAATGAGGGGGTGGTGATGTATCAAGCTTAGGAAGAATGTGATACTTGTGAAAAAGTGGTATGTAGCTCATGGATGGTTTGGAACATTATTTTCTAGTACACAAAGCATTGCTGCTGAGCAAGACTAGGCAGGGCATAATGATCGGCTGGAATCAGATGAGATTGGGGGAGGGAGGAGTAGAACAAAAGAGAAGAGAAAGGGTGATATAAATACCATATGTGAAACTTAGATTACAAAGGGAAGGTTGGTGTGGTTAAATAAATCAGGAAAGGAGACTGATATAGGGTAAAGATGATTAGTTTGGTTTTGGATATGCTGAATTTGAGATATCAGTGGAATTTTCAGCTGGAAATGTCTGGTGGAAGATTCAACTAGTTATGTCTATCTAGCAAACTAGAAATTGGGAGCCAGGTTTGAATTAGAAATTAAAATCTGGGAATCATCCATAGAGAGGTGATAATTTTGATTATCTGGTGATTTGAATAAGATAGCCAAGGAAGAGAGAGTAGAGAAAGCTTAGGGCATTTTGAGGAACATTTGTGGTTAGTTGAGTATTCAAGGTATTCCACAATCTTGTTCCAACTTGACTTTATATATTGAGGTGCTGGACTTACTCTCCCAGAGTAGGGCTTTTCACATCTCCCCTTCAGAGTTCTAGGCAGTCCTTCTCAATGCTATCATCTTGAGCCCCAATTTTGGCATGTTCCCCTACTGTTCACCACAGTGATTAGCAACCCAATTTCATTTTGCCAATTAGTTTTGCTTAACTTTTACAAAAAAATTTTTACTTCGAAGTTAAATCAAGAACAGAAGTTAGAAACATTTCCCCCCAATAACTGGCAGGTACACTCTCCCAAATACCTTGGTCCTGGGGATAGTGGGCTCCAACTTAATGTTGTTTCTACAAAATTTCAGCCCATCAAGTTCTCCCACAAATTCAAAATGGATGAATTATTGCTTCTGCCTCTTGAGGGCCTTCATTCTAACTTGGGTCATACAAGTCACATGTTACTTTGACTTTTACCATCTGGCTTGTGAACTTTTTCTTGGTCTTATCACTTGAACACAGCCAAGCAGGAATGAGAAAGAACCAAACTGCCTTTGCTTTTTGAATTCAGGCCTGATTCTGGCTCAGCAACTAATCACAAAAGTTCCTCTTCTTCACCCAGTAAATAGATCAGAATCTGTTACAGAAGCATATGCTCCAAATCAGAAAACAGCCCTTCATCCTAATGCTTTTTTTTGGAAGCAGATTCCCTAGTAATTGCCACAGGATAGCGTCAGAAAAACAGTATATAGGAATATAACACTTCTTATTATACATCTAAAACATTATTCTATCTTGAGTAGACTATATTCCCACCCAACAGAGTGATTTAACATTCCTGTAATATATCCTGTTCTTCACCACCTTCATGCCTTTGGGATATATCCATATTCTGTCTTATTCATTTCTTGACATTCTTTAAAGTCTAGTGCAAATGTTACCTTCTCCATGAAATCTTTTTACAGCTAATAACTGTAAAAAGAAAAAAAGTAAAAAGAGCTCTTTGTCCCATAACTGCCATAACATTTCATTTATTCTTTTATGCATCTAGGATATTGTTTTATATTATAGATATTTATCTATGCATCTGTTTCCCTACTAGATTGCAAGCTTCTTGAATGCAGGGGCAATGACTTTTTTGTGAGGCAGTATTATAGTGTGGAAAGAGTCCTAGTTTAAAAATGAAGAGACCTGAATCTGAATCCCCGTTCTGCCACTTGTGACCCTGAGCAGTTGTATTTATCTCACTGAACTTCCTCCTTTGTAAAACAAGAAATTTAAACTATATCAGGGCTCCTTAAACTTTTTCCACCATGACACTTTTTTGCCAGAGAAATTTTTACGTGACTCTATCTTGAAAACAAATCGAGATGTTTCTGGCAGAGTTCATGTATTCTCAGTACAAAGTGCATATGTTGTATGTATGCTCAGAACCAAGGCTGCAATGAAGTTGCATGATGCAATATGGGCAAACACTGCAGAAACACCTTGGATTCATTATGTGTTTGATTTGGAATTAATTTGTGGCTACTGCAATCAGAAACCTTTTGCTATTGCCAAATTTTTTGTGACCCCCCACTCAATTATGTGACTGTATTTAAGAAGCTTTGGACTAGATGATCCCATATGTCCCTTCCAGCTCTAACAGCTATATGGCACAGTGGAGAAGAGCAGTTCTAAAGTAAAAAAGACCTGAGTTCAAATTTGACCTCAGATATTTAACTAGCTAATCATTTCACCCTGTTTGCCTCAGTTCCTCATCTGTAAAATTACCTGGAGAAAAAAATGGCGAGCCACTCCAATATCTCTACCACAAAAACTATAAATGGGGTCATGAAAAGTCAGACCTGATTTAAAAAAAAATGCTTGAAGAACAAAAATGGGGATAATAATAGCTTCTTTCTCCCAGGATTTTGTGAGGATCAAATGAGATAATATTTGTAAAGCACAGGGACTGGTATATAGTAAGTGCTATATAAGTTAATTACAATTATTATCATTGTCATATTTCTCTCATTACCTATGACAATGATTTGTACAGTTCCAAAGAAAACACTTGAGAAGACATTCATTCTACCTTTTGCATAGGTGGTAGGCCCAGGTATGGCATATTATACTTATTTTCAAACTTTTCAATGATTAGATCAGTTTTGGTGATTTTTCTCCCCTTTTTTTTTTTTTTTTTTTTTTAATGTTATGATTTGGGATACCTCCCTGGGAAAGGGAGGGGGATTGATACTAGGAGAAATTTTGGTGATGGAAAAAAAAATCAATGAAATTTCTTTTTAAAAAGGTGATTTTCAAATAAGATTAGAAGGGAAACAATAAATTGGGAAAACATTTTTACAGTTAAAGGTTCTGATAAAGGCCTCATTTCCAAAATATAAAGAGAATTGACTCTAATTTATAAGAAATCGAGCCATTCTCCAATTGATAAATGGTCAAAGGATATGAACAGACAATTCTCAGATGAAGAAATTGAAACTATTTCTAGCCATATGAAAAGATGCTCCAAGTCATTATTAATCAGAGAAATGCAAATTAAGACAATTCTGAGATACCACTACACACCTGTCAGATTGGCTAAGATGACAGGAACAAATAATGATGAATGTTGGAGGGGATGTGGGAAAACTGGGACACTGATGCATTGTTGATGGAATTGCGAATATATCCAGCCATTCTGGAGAGCAATTTGAAACTATGCTCAAAAAGTTGTCAAACTGTGCACCCTTTGACCCAACACTATTACTACTGGGCTTATATCCCAAAGAGATCTTAAAAGAGGGAAAGGGACCCGTATGTGCAAGAATGTTTGTGGTAGCCCTCTTTGTAGTGGCCAGAAACTGGAAACTGAGTGGATGCCCATCTATTGGAGAATGGCTGAGTAAATTGTGGTATATGAATATTATGGAATATTATTGTTCTGTAAGAAATGACCAACAGGATGATTTCAGAAAGGCCTGGAGAGACTTACATGAACTGATGCTGAGTGAAATGAGCAGGACCAGGAGATCATTGTATATTTCAACAACAATACTATATGATGATCAATTCTGATGGACGTGGCCCCTCTCCAACAATGAAATGAACCAAATCAGTTCCAATAGAGCAGTAATGAACTGAACCAGCTACACCCAGGGAAAGAACTCTAGGAGATGACTATGAACCACTACATAGAATTCCCAATCTCTCTATTTTTGTCCACCTGCATTTTGGATTTCTTTCACAGGCTAAATGTACACTATTTCAAAGTCCTATTTTTTTTTGTACAGCAAAACAACTGTTTGGACATGTATACATATATTATATTTAATTTATATTTTAACATATTTAACATGTATTGGTCAACCTGCCATCTTTCAGTCTTGAAAAATAACTTCCTAATCAAGTCAAAGTACATCAGTTTCCCTGGAATCCTAAAGTAAGTCTGAAGTTTCCTGGAGAAGGAAGACCAATTGACACGACCAATTTGGAGGGACATTTCTTTAGCAGACAGGTGGAATGCTGAGATCTGAGTTACTTGGGATTCTACTGTCTCCTTTTTTCCTGGAAGAGACAGAAAAGGACATCATGGTGAAAAATTGAACTTTGTGATAAAGTCTTTGCTTGGTATAATGCCTGTTAATTCGGCATTATAGTGTCTATACGATCATATTTTGCTTTGGCTTTCCTGGGCTTGTGCCCTAGAAAAGGAAGCAGTTTGAAGAAGGAAAAATATATCAGGGAGAAGATATTTCGATCTTTCCTTTCTATCATAGGGCCTCAACGTGGGGGCCCTACATTATTGTCTGAAAAGTGATGGCAAAGTTACTGATAATTAGATCATAGGATTTAGAGCTCACTGGGGCCTTGGAAATGGCATACAACTAGGTCTCTAATTAATGTGATGAATAAATCCCATGTGTTGGTCACATTATTTAAATTCACATTCCAATGTACTAGAGCCAATGAGTACATTTTACATAATTATAACTTCAAATTTAAATACAAGTGACCCCTATAGAAAATTCATTATTTACACTAATTTGGCTGGAGTCCAAAGAGGTCAGTTGACTCCCTGAGTTGATAAGTAGTCATCCTGAGATTTGAATCCAAAAAGTCTAACTCCAAAGCCTCTACAGTTTACATTATAACACAGTTTTTTTCACACCTTATTCTTATTCTTCTTGAGATTACTATCTCAACTCCTTTTCATACATGTACACTAGCTCTAAAAATGTGCAGTACATTATGTTCACTTCAGCTTGAATAACAATGATAAAATAAATGAGCTGCTCCTTTTCTTTGACCACAAATACTTGATTTTATCAGAATTTGCTCAACATATATCACAAAGTCATGCTTAAATCAGTATCCAAATACCAGCTGTAGATGACCATGATAGACCCTCTAGGTTACAAGTAGATATAGCCTACATGAATTGTTGTAACTGAAAAATTTCTGATTTTAGTTAGGTTGATTAATCAGTCAGTCAACAAGCATTTGTTAAACCCTTTCTTTGTACCAGGAACTTTACTACACACAGTCTGTTGCTAGGCCCCTCCTCAAATCCTTTCCATCTTGTTTCTGCTGACATGTCCTTCAAGAAACCAAGGCACACAGGACTTTTTTTCCCCTCGGAATAGGACTTAATTTTAAAAACTGGTAGGATAAAGAATGCACATTTGATTTCAATGACTGAAGTTACTTCCAGATATAGAAATGTCTTCTCACCAAAACAGGTTAGCACATTCTCCAGAACTTACGGTCTTAGGGAACTGTCTAGAACCCTGAGAGATTGTGACTTCTTCAGGGTCATACATGTCAGAAGGAGGACTTAAACTCAGATCTTCCCGGCACCTGTATTCACCCCACCACACCACCTCTCTTTTAATTGATAGCTTTTGTTCTTGTTATCTTCACTCCTAAGTATATCTCTCTTCCTTCCCAATACAGCGAGTCAAGCCTTCTTATAAAGAAAAAAAAAATCAGTAAAACTAATAGTTTAATCAAGTAGGACAGCATATAATAATAGCTAATAAAGGGAGCTGGGTGGTGCAATGGATAAAGTGCTGGACTATAACTCAGATCAGGAAGATCTGAGTTAAAATCTAGTTTCAAGATACTTACATCTATATGACCTTCGGCAAGTCATTTGTTCTCAACCTCAGTTTCCTTATCTATAAAATGGGAATAATTATAGGACTTATCTCTCAGGGGTGTATTGAAGACCATTTGAGATAAGATTTAAAAAGTATTTAGTCCAGGGCACATAGATGCTACATAAATATGAGTTATTATAATTTTAATTATATAAATGCTAGCATTTGTTATACATTGCTTTAAGATTTTTAATATATTTATACATACTATCTCATTTGATACTATAGCAATTTTATGAGGTACAAGTTACTACCATTTTCAATTTACAGATGAGGAAACATACAGAGGTATGTTCAGTGAATTGTTCACAATCTCACAGCTAGTAAATGTATGATATCAAATTTGAACTCAGCTTTTCCTGATATCCAATTTAACCCCATACCTTCTACTCCCCTAGATGTTATTAGGAATGTTCCATGCCCATCTGCCTTCTACCACAGAACCCCTTCAAAGAAGATTGAAAGGAACTCTTCTTATAGAGAAAAAAACCCAAAACAAATTCTGCTGCTTTTATGGAGTTAAAGGTCTAAGAGGAGAAGACAATATGTGTGCAAATAAGTATAGCATATGTCTAGTCTCCCAACCCACACAGACTGGCAGGTTGTATACCCAAAAGGTAGTTGCTGTATTTTGAGGAGGGGCAGCTAGATGGCTCAGTGGATAGAATGCTGGTCCTTAAGTCAGGAGGACCTGAGTTCAAATCCAGTCTCAAACACTTAATACTTCCTAGCTGTGTGACTTGGGCAAGTCACTTCACCCCAACTGCCAAAAAAAAAAAAAAAAAAAAAACCACACACACACACAAAAAAAACCAACTATAGTTAGGGCATTTCTCCCCTTATGGTTCTAGGAGATCTTGAGAGACCTTGGGATGTGGAAATATGTCTAAGTCTTGTTCACACCTTATATATATCTTCTCAGGTGAGAAGTCTGGAGCTACCCACCCTTATCAAAGGTAATACAAAAATTGTTAGCATTAGTAAGATAACATAGCCAATCAATCAACAAGCACTTACAAAGTATCTATTCTTCAAGACTGTAATAAAGACTAGGGAAAGACATTTAAAAGTGAGACAGGGCTAATCTCAAGGAGCATACATTCTCACAGATAAGTAAATCCAGGATACATATACAAAAAGCACAATGATTGGTATGTAAGTGGGTGAGGGGAGCCAATTGACAAACAGTAGGAATCAGGAAAGTCTGTTAAAGGAGGTGGCCATTAAATTGAATCTTAAATGATAACTGAATCTTAATTATGACATACTTCATTTTATGAATGTACCTCAATGTATTTAACAACTCCCCTACTGGTGGACATATAAGTTATTTCTAATCTTTCAATTACACAATGAAGCTAAATGAAAATCTTTATACTGAGACCTATACTTAAAATTTACTAAGTACTCTTCTCACTGTATCCCTGGGAAATGGATAAGTAGATGAGGAAATATAGATAAGGAAGCCAGGCTCTGAGAGGTTTGAGTGATATGGTTTAGGGATGGCTGGTTTGACAACACTATGGCACAACTCCTTCCTACTCAACATTGCAAAAGACACCACTGAATACTTATTAAAGGGACCCAAAGAAGACAATGAAGGCAAGCTCAGTAAAGAGATTTTAGAACTGATTGGTTGTTGTCCCTCTTTGTTGAAGAGAATCAAAATCTCAACACTTAGAATTAAGTTACAATGTATCCAACTGTAGTTGAATAGAACTATATGAGAAATGTGTCCAGCTGTGGTTATTCAGACCTATACTAGCTCTGAGTGCTCTGCCTCAGATCTGGCACAAATAGTCCATGTGAATATTTGGAGTGGATTCTCTAACTTTGCACATCTTATATTTCCTTTGTGCTACTTCAGTTCTGCTTTGCTCATAGACAGCCCGGTACCTTCTCTGATTCATCAAGGTTAACTACTGTACTGATAGATAGTATATTCTTCAACTTAAAAAGGCTACAAGCTAAGACTAAAGTGGAGGTAGAATTTGTTATAGGGTTTTTTGCTTTGAGATGCACCAAAGTATGGATCTCCATGCAGGATCTCCATGACCTTCCTTCTCTTCCTCCTCTTCCTCTCCCGCCAAAAGTGACTCCGGCTAGTCTTACTCCACCCCCTAGTCCTTCCTACAATTCTCTGTATACACCAAACGATTGAGCCAGCACAAAATAGTGGGAAGGACCAATTTCCAAGCATATTCTAATAGAGTATTGTCCAGTAAGTATTAGCCCTAAGTGTTAGGTTGTCCAAGTGCACCTATTCAGAGTTTCAGCCCTTTACAGTTAACAGAGGAAACGAAAGAAGTTTTGAATGCTGTGGGTAAGTTCACTTACTGTGGCAGTATACTTTTCAGTGATGTACACAATGATAATAGGGTTGACACACGTTTTGCCAGAGCTAGCTCAGTGTTTGGGAGGCTCGGAAGGAAAAGCCTTAGAACTAAGGTGAGGTGTTTTGGATCAAAAGGGGTTTTGCTACATAACATTGAAGCTCCAGATAAAAGATTCTGATCACACCAACATGCTTTAGCAGCATAGAAATGACAGAACTTAGCATCTAGTTAGGAAAAGAGATTCATTAAAAATATGGAAATATATTTAAAAGAATTGCTTGCCGTTTGGGGGAGTAGGGAAAGAAGAGAAGGAAGGAGAAAATTTGGAACACAAAGTCTTATAAAAATGAATGCTGAAAACTAATTTTACATGTATTAGAAAACTAAAACACTATTGAAAATTTAAAATGAGATTCATTAAAACACTAAGCAAACTACATGGTTAATATAGAACTATGTTTTGCATGACTTTACATGTACAATTGATAAATTGCCTTTTCAATTAGTAGTTAGGGAGAAGAAATTTTAGAACCCTAAACTTTAAAAAGATGAATGTTAAAAAATAAATTAAAAATTAAAAGGGAAAAAATAAAATAAAATACCAAGCAAAATCACCATCTGATAATAGCCTGCCACTAGTGGCCCAGGATCTTTGTCCTCTTCCTCTGTCTCTCCCAAAGAGGCAGTTTCCCTTCCCCCTTGTCTGTTGAGGGCCAACTTCATGCTGCTTTGCACTAGGCAGCAGATTTGATTTCTGGTACTTGCCCCAGGCTCAACAAGCCCTATTTCTGAGTCTGGTGATATATTCTGAATAAGGAAATGTTTGCGTGGGAATATTTTCTTTTTCTTTTTCTTTTCTTTTTTTTTTTTTTTTTTCTGGCCGTTTATTTACCTTTTATTTAAAACTCCAAATGCCATTTCCTCCCCTCATTATACAAAACTGGTTCTTTCAGAGGCGTTTTTCAGCCAAAGTCAGTGTTAAATGAGAGCCACTGCCACATGTTTGGAAACAAGCTGCACAAATGTGGGATGTTATTTCTAAGCTGCTGCTGAGAGGGAGAAGAACGGACAGGGAGGGGAGCTCTCCTGGGGTTCCTTGGGCAGCAGGACATCAAAGGTCAGGGGAATGAGGAAACTACTAACAATTTCCTGGGGCTCTGGAGAGAGCAAATCCAAGGGACAGGGAGGGGTTGTGGCTTTGAAGCCTCTTCACTGCCACTGTAGACTAGAAGTAGACATCAGCAAATAGCGTGTGATGTGTATAGCCTGATAAGAATTTCAGAGAGATTCATTTCCATGAGCATTAAGACATCAGGGACCCAGACCTTGGACACATGAATGAATGACCATTTATTAAATGCTTAATAGATGTCAAACACAGAATATAAATACAAATTCAATAGTCCCTGTCTTCAAGGAACTTACTTACATTCTAAAAGGAGAAGGGACAAAGGAGGGATACTTGACTAATTCAGTCGCTTCTGATTTTTTTCTTTTCTAGTCTGTTCCATGTAGCGAGCTGTCGTCTCCAGAAGCTGCCAGATCGCTCTCTGGGAAGAGATCTGCTATGTCTACTCAAATCTCTCAGACAGATTCTTCTTCCTGTAATGAACCGTTGTCTCCAGGCAGTTGCTGTTAACTCTTGTCCATAGAAGTGACTTCCCTTCCTTCAGAGAGCCCCGTCAGGCCTGATGTAATGCAGAGACTTCTCCTCTTCCTGGAGTGCTGTCGTCCAGCCCTTGTCCTTCCCCAGGCAGACTGCTCTCCAGGCCCACTGTTGCCTCTTTTATCCTCCCAGAGAATGGGCGTGGGATAATGCAAGGGCTTCTGGGAAGAACCACTTCAACCAATGAGCTTGCTCCTTCTAGGATTCCTAAGGTGTAAACTCCCTTTACAGGTCTGAGCCAGAGAAGTGTCAAGTCAACCTGAGTTCTCACCTTGTAATTGTCCAGACAACCTGAGTTCTCACCTAGTAATCCTAACATCTCCCCCTTTCTTTTGATTTAGAACACAGGCTAGTCATGACCTTGAAACATAAATCCATCAATATGGGAGGTATTACACATAATTACATAAATTACATAAGCACATAGTAACATAGTAACATAATACATGCAAAGTATATAACAAATAACATGATCAAATAATCATAAATTGAAAATTTATAAATGTCCATAAGTCCATTGTCCGTAAGTCTCATCTTGTGTTAGGAAATCCAATGATTCCTGCTGGTTTTTAAAGTTCTTTAACAGTCTTCTTATTATCCATGCTCTTTCAGTGTCAGATGTTTCTTAGATTTTTTTCCTTTATTTTGAGATCTTTCTCTTTTTCTGTCTCTCTCTGATGGACAAGGCGAATACGACTCGTTGGCACCCATCTGATTCCTTCTCCTGCTGAAGAAATACAAGCAAACCCTCTCCCCCAGGCAGTTAACCTATCTGGTCCCTTCCATTCACCACTTTCTGGATCTCTCCACAGTTCCATAGAGTTATTTTTTTTCTTTTAAAACAAAACAAAACAAAACAATATTTTTGAACATTATTGCTTTAGAATGTGCTTAGGGTTCTGGAAATGTCATTCCTCATTGATTTTTACTTTCTAAAAAACATTTGTTATTTAACATTGTGTTTGTGTTTTGTTTTGTTTTTTTGTTTGTTTTTTTGCTGAGGCAATTGGGGTTAAGTGACTTGCCCAAAGTCACACTGCTAGGAAATGTCTGAGATCTGATTTGAATTCAGGTCCTCCTGACTTCAGATCTGGTGCTCTATCCACTGCAACCAACTAGCTGCCCCATTTAACATTGTTTAATAACATTAAGATTCTGGATCTTTTCTTTCTCCAAATAAATTAATTTTTTTGTTGTTGTTGTTTAGCTCTATAAAGTACCCCCTTGATAATTTGATTGGCATAGAAGAACAAATCATATTCAAAATAAAAATTATAAACTATAAATGAAAGTGTGCTCCAAATCATCATTAGGAGAAATTAAAATTAAAATAATTGAGATTTTCCCTCATGCAAATGAACATTGGCAAAGATGATACTGATGGGGGTTGGGGTCCCTTTAAGATTCCTTTCTAATTGCCCCACCCATGGCTGACCTTGATTCACAAATCCTGGTCAAAGGCACCCTTTGAATATCCAGGTCCAGCCCCACTATCAGCTCAGCTTCCCCCAGCCCTCACCTGATCTGAGCTAACTGAAAAGTCCTTGAGAACTTAGGGGTACTGCCCATCATCTTCTAGGTATAAAAGAAACGAGCCAGAGCGCTCTCATTGCAGGAGCCCTCCCAGTCAACACATGGTATCCTTCCAGCCATGTAAGGGTTCCTGCCTGCCCAGTGGCCACCTCTGGCCCTGGCCTCTTTCTAACTGAACTTTACTTCCAAATTTCTACAATAAGCCTTTTATTTATCAATCTAGGTTTTCAGGCCTGTAAATTCATTTTACAGGGGACACTGCGTCTCATGGGATTTTCTTACTATCTATGCAAAGAGAAATGGGGTTCCCACTTTCCTTTCCCTCATTAGTTGGTGGCCTGTACCGGGACCCCGAAAATTATTACCCTGAAAACTAACCTTAACCTTTTCAGGTCTCTCAGAAACAATTTTCGTCCTTAGCAGTTTCAAGCAGCTTCCAGGAAGAATATCTGTGTTCCTACCCTCATCTCACTCTATCTCTAAAACATAGGGCACCCAGAACAGGTTTGGGGTGTGAGCCAAAAGTCTCCCATGGAGGCCGCTTCTTCTAGAGACAAGATCTTTTCCAAGGCGTTTCTAATACCTTTATCTCACCAGAAAAGCCTGCCCTCAGGCTGCAACTCTAACACCTCTTCACCCCTCCCCCCACCTCATGGCCATCCCTCTAGGGTCCCAGGCCGGCCATATCCTTGATCTCTTCTGGGGGAGATATGTGTTTGAGCCCCTCTCGCACTCCACTGTAGTGGTCAGGCTGTAGCCACGAGGAGACAGTCAATGGATTGGGGCGAACTTGGAGATATGTCTCTACCCAACTGTGTGAGCCTTCACCTTCCCCACCCGAGAAGCACTGGGTAAGATAACATCTCTCCCTTCTCCCATCCTCTCTCTTTTCCAACCTCTCCCATGTGGCTTAACCTGTCATTTAAATGCTCCCATCCTGTCTCCTTCTTGGGGTACAGTGGGGAGATTTGGAGACTCTTTTCAAGATCTCTAGGAACACCCCTCCCATAGCTTCTACCTAGCTCTTAAAGGAGTCAAGGCTTCCAGTGCTCTCAGAGAACTAATTTGTCCCATACCTTTTAAAATGGGGCTGATTTAGTCATCCTGCATTAGACCATGCTCTCTAGGCTGGATATAGGATTTTAAAACTGCCCATTTGCTTTCTAAGCCTCAGGGCATACTTAACCTGCTCTCTAAAGCCTAGACAGAATTTAAACTAGCTGCTCAAGCCCTTTACTCTATCTCAGCTCTCTCCTATTCTTCTGGATTGGCATCCTATGCCCCCTATACCCCATATGCCAATAATTAAGAGCTTCTTTTCTGAAATGCAACTTTGGCCACACTGTCATTTCATAAAGGAGATCTTTGTAATTTTGGCTGCGGAACAAATTCTAAATCCAGGCAAATTAATTGTTAAGAGAGTGAAAATAGTTTTTTGATTTTTCCTTTTTTCCCCCATCCTGACTGCAGGCAGGCAGGGGTGAATTAAAGTGATTGAAACTATTTAAACATTCCTTAACTACTTTTAATTTGGCGCCTCTCTAGAATCTTGATCTGTTCTGGTGTGCGACAGTTCTTTTTTTTACTGCCTCAGTTTCCTTATACTGTCTCTCTCTTGCTTCAATTTATCTGGCTTCAGTCCAGGAAGTCCAGGGATATAAAATAATAGACTCTCCCTCAAGCTGCCTTTTAGAGAATCACTAAATTAACACTTGAATTCTATGTAGAGTTCCAATCTCTCTCTACTCGCCCAACCCCCAACTTGCTTCAGGAATCACTTATCTCCAATTAGGGTCTGACCTTTCTAAATGCCCCAAAGGCCCCTACAGCCTAGTCACTAGAAGATGGGTGGGGGTAGAGTTGTCAGAGCTGCAGATCTGTTTTCTCTAGGCTTCACACTTTGGATTCTCATCTGGCCTTTCAGTCTGGAGAACATTGACTGGGGACAAGTGACTGGGGACAACTGACCGGGACACTCCCTCGATGCCCTGCTGCCATCCCCCACACCTCATGCCTTACCTCCTAGCATGGAACCCCAAATCTCTACGACCCTTGTCAGCTCAAAGCAGTTAAAGAGGAGATCGAAGTCCCTTTTCCCACATGCATCTGGAGGCGATGGTTTGGGGGGGGAACAAGAGAGGGGACCCCGCTACTCTGAAGATCTTTGGAGAAAATTTTCAACCTTGCCTTAAATGAAGGACACTGCCTCAAATTTTCTTTTTTCTTAAATGAATTTAAGTCTCAACTGTTTAAGGGGGGAACTGATGGGGGTTGGGGTCCCTTTAAGATTCCTTTCTAATTGCCCAACCCATAGCTGACCATGATTCACAAATCCTGATCAAAGGCACCCTTTGAATATCTGGGTCCAGCCCCACTATCAGCTCAGCTTCCCCCAGCCCTCACCTAATCTGAGCTAACTGAAAAGCCCTTGAGAACTTAGGGGTACTGCCCATCATCTTCTAGGTATAAAAGAAACGAGCCAGAGCGCTCTCATTGCAGGAGCCCTCCCAGCCAACACACGGTATCCTTCCAGCCATGTAGGGGTTCCTGCCTGCCCAGTGGCCACCTCTGGCCCTGGTGTCTTTCTAATTGAACTTTACTTCCAAATTTCTACAATAAGCCTTTTATTTATCAATCTAGGTTTTCAGGCCTGTAAATTCATTTTACAGGGGACACTGTACCTTATGGGATTATCTTATTATCTATGCGCTGAGAAATGGGGTTCCACCTTTGCTTTCCCTCATTAATACAACAGGGAAAGTAAGTGTTGGAGGAGAAGTGAAAAGACAGGTAAACTGATGAAGCTACAAAATGGATCAAATATTTAAATTTGTATTTAAATTTGGAATTATATAAGAAAGATGATTAAACTGCTCATGTCTTTTACAGTGATCCCACTACTGTTCATACATTCCAAGGAAACCAAGCACAGGAAAAAAAAAAGTCCAAAGCAGAATATTCATAGCAGCATGCTTTGGCTTAGAACTGGAAACAAAGTAAGTACCCCTTGATCACAAAATGCTGAAAAATTAGTGGTATATTCGTGTAATAGAATAGAATTAAACCCTACACATGATAAATATAAAGGATTCTAAGAAATATGGGAAGATTTTGAAAAATCTTAATTGATATCTTCTGTTTTTATAGCATTTTCATTTCTGAATGTCTTCTTCCTCTCCATTCCCAACTTTCATCATTGAGCTATGGAAAAAATGATGAGACACAGAATGAAATAAGCATAAGCATGAGAACAATATACACAAGGACTACAGATATATAAATGAGAAAAAAACACTAGAACAAAGTCAAACTCCATAACTGACAAACTAACAAACATGCCTGAGAACAGATAATGAAACTTATCTCTTCTCTCCCAGCAGGAAAGCTAGAAAAATACTTGGACAGAATGTTTAGGCACACTGTTAGATACAGTCATTGTGCTGGATGTTTTTTGTTTAATTATTTTCCTTTTTGTTATTAAGGGTTCTTTCTTGGGTATGCAGTTTAAGTGAAGGATACAAAGACAAAGGGCATCAAAAATAATTTTTTATAAAGAAACAGTGCTAAGTGGAGCTAAATGGGGTAAAACTGCTGTTTCTAGTACTTTGTTATCACAAAAAGAAGTGCTACAAATATTTTTGTACCTTTGGGTCATTTTGCTTTTTCTTTGATCATTTTAGGGTATAGATCTAGTAGTAATATCATTGAGTAAATATATTTATTTAGTGTATTAGCACACATTTAATAACAAAGTAACTTGCTTTCCAGAAAGACTGGAACAATCCATAGTTCCATCACCCATGAATTAATGTAAATCACTTTTGCTATGATGTTTATCTTGAAAATGTGAATTTATTTAAACATAAATGATATCTTAGGGAACAATAGGAGTATAACATGAATTTAGAGTTTAATTATATTCATTTTGTCATCTAGCAACATCAAGAATGCAAAAAACTTCACCATGTAACTATAATTCACAAGTTACAACCCTTCAGACTTCTACTTCCTGAGCAAAACCCAGATCTTTTTTTAAGGTTTAATGTAGTATTTATAGATTCTGATGTTCTAGTGCAAGGGAAGAGGGTTCTAGCTGTAGTAGAAGAGGGTTGATACCAGCTTATGCATTTTATCCCCAAACCCCATCTTCAGTTCAGCTGTTCTTCCCACTCACCAATCTTGGTAGGCTTGTTTTTTGTTTTGTTTTTGTTTTTTGCTAGTCTCCTGCTCCTTAGGAGCCATGACACAAGTGGAGTAGCAGCTCAAGACCCTAAATATAAGTTTTTGAGTGTTGTCTCCTAACCCCATTTTCCCTATAAACCCTGTGCCTAATTTTGGGTTGTTCAGTAATTTTTAGGAATGCATCTACTGTATTATAGCAGAATTGACCTGTTTTCCCATAGAACCTCCAGCATTTGTCATTTTCCCTTATTTTGTCAGCTTTGATATTGAAAACTTTTCTTTTTCTAACTTTTCTCATGTAAATTCTTTTTAGTAGGATTATTTCATCAAAACCCCTTAATTAGTTCTGAAAAAATGGAGGAAAATCACCATCAGAATGAAATTACTTTCCAAATAGAGTCTTGAGATTTTGAATCCTATTTCACAGGGCATAGTGATAAACTTGTCCTCCTAGTTTAAGGTGCTAATATGAAAATCCATTAGCATATGGACTACCAAACTAGACTAACATTGTTTCTGAAATGGATGTCATTTAGTACATGGAAAATTTATTTAGAGCCCTACCCCTTCTAGCATCAGTCCCCAAACCACTGCATAATTTATGGGGGTTCATATCTATGATTTTACATGAAGAAATCCTGGTATGAAAACACTCAAACTACACTTAGTAGATCATTCATTAATTAGTAATTTATAATCCTAGAGTATTGTCTGGGCTGCTGAGAGGTTAAGTGAATTACTAGATCTTCTCAACTTCAAGCCTGGCACATATTCCCCACTGTCTCCATACTTCCTCTACCTCATAATATCAGTTTGTATCTACTCTTGTAACAGTCATCACTGATCATCCCTTTAAGGTCCTCTATGTCTAAGACTTCAAGCAGTTTACAGCACAGTCCAAATGTACATCTTTCTCCAGAGTCCAATGCAAACTCTAATTCACCAGAAACCAAACTCCCCAGAACTGCATTGCTCTACCTAAAGAAGTATCACTTGGATTTTTTGCTTTCCTGCCAGTTCTCTCTTCTTCCTATCTTTTCTCAGATATCACACTGCATAATAGGCCAGCCCATAGACTCATGCTCTTACTATTATTATCCACTGCTGTAAGCAGCCTTGAAGTGAGAAAAATGCTGGTGATCTCATTAGGGCTATTAACAGAAGTTGATACCTCCCTGTAATAAAAGTGCAAAAGTGTAATAGAATACTATTAAACCAGAAACATTATATATACAAAAGATTCTAAGAAACATGGAAAGATTTTGAAAAATCTTAATTGATATCTTCTGTTTTTATAGCATTTTCATTTCTGAATGTCTCCTTCCTCCTTTCCCAACCCTCATCATTGAGTTGTTGTTTTTTTTTTTGTTTGTTTGTTTGTTTTGTTTTTGTTTTTTGAGTCTGGGGTTAAGTGACTTGCCCAGGGTCACACAGCTAGGAAGTGTTAAGTGTCTGAGACCAGATTTCAACTCCGGTCCTCCTGAATTCAGGGCTGGTGCTCTATCCAATGCGCCACCTAGCTGCCCCCCATCATTGAGTTTTGGGAAAAAAACGATGAGATTGTCTTTTCTGAATGTAATGCCATTGTCCAGTATAATTGTTTAACTATATCTGGGCCTTGGTTTGTATAATTGGATTAATGTTATTAATGCAATTTTTGTCTTAATGCACTTTTAGGGGAAAGTCAAGTTCACTAATATGATGATTCTTCTTTCTCTTTCTAACTTCTGTATTTGATATAAATTCTTCTTGCTAGAGATTATTTGATCTAGTTCTTTTAATTAGGTGTGGAAAATAAAAGGCAGCTAGGTGGCACAAGACCTGGAGTCAGAAAGATTCATCATCCTTCACTATTTGACAAAAATTCAAATTCAACCTCAAATACTTACTGGTTGCATGACTCTGGACAAGTCAATTTACTTTGCCTCATTTTCTTTATCTATAAAATGAACTGGAGAAGAAAATGACAAATGACTCTAATATCTCTGCCAAGAAAATCCTGAATGAAGTCAAAGGTTAAACATGATTGAAATGACTGAACAACAAATCTTTTATTCTTGGTATATTGATTCATAGAGAATATATTGTCCTATAGATACTTTCTCTGTTTTTTATTTTGCTATTAACTTAGCTAAATGAGTTTATTGGCAATCAGTATTCATTATGAAACTCATGCTGCTATGCTCTTCAGCAGGATGTTTTCTAGGGAGTTGTTATATGTCTTTAATGAGGATGAAAATGGCATTAAAATCAACTTCTGCATATTTAACTTGAAAAGGCTACAAGCCAAAA
This sequence comes from Sminthopsis crassicaudata, assembly GCF_048593235.1. Lineage (NCBI taxonomy): Eukaryota > Metazoa > Chordata > Mammalia > Dasyuromorphia > Dasyuridae > Sminthopsis > Sminthopsis crassicaudata. The sequence goes on along the minus strand of NC_133618.1, from coordinate 137,401,630 downwards.
CTAGAGGGGAGGAAGAGCTGGTAAAGGATTTTTTGGTTCACAGATGTTTGTACACTTGTAGTAGCCTCTGAGGCTGAGATGCAACAAAGTGTGGGTTAGTTTTCTGCCACTTGTGCCAATTTTGACCTAATGGTCAACAGCAAAGTTAACAGGGTTCTCTGCTAGCCAGTACTGTACCATTCATATATGGAACCATCAGTAATGGTATGGAGAAATATTGAAAGCTGTGGGTAAGTTCACTTACCTTGGCAGTGTACTTTCCAGGGATGGACACACTAATAATTAGGTTGACACATGCATTGCCAGAGCTAGCTCAGCTTTTGGCAGGCTCTGAAGCAAAGTGTGGGACAGGAGAGATACCAAGCTGCTTATCTAACTGAAAGTCCACAAAGCCATTGTGCTGAACTCACTGTTGTATGCCTCTGAAACATGGACAGTCTACCAGTGTCCTACCAGAAAGTTGAAACTCTTTGATTTTAATTATTTTAGGAAGATTCTAAAGATCATCTGGCAGAATAATGCCCCTGAGACCATTTCTTTTTAATAGCTTTTTATGTATAAGACATATGCATGGGTAGTTTTTCAATATTGATCCTTGCAAAACTTTCTGTTCCAACTTTTCCCCTCCTTTCCTCCACCTCTCTCCTCTAAATGGCAGGTAGTCCCATACATGTTAAATATGTTAAAAGTATATGTTAAATATGTTGAGACTATTTCTTGAGAGGAATTGCTAAATATTCAAATTCTACTGTAGAGACTGTAACTCCAATGGGCTCTCCATGTTGTTTGAAAACCAACTCCATATTTGCCTTAAAGATTATTTTTTCAGAGAGCAAGTACTTACTTGGAGGACAGAAGAGGCAATATAAAGACACTCTCAAAGTCTCTCAGAAGAACTTTGGAATTGATTGTGAGACGTGGGAGATGCTGATATAGGATCATCCAAGCTTTTATCCAAGAAAATTCTGTGCTCAATAAGCAAAGCAGAATTATGGTAATTCCAAAAATAGGACAAATTTAGAGCCATCTCACTCCCAAGTGATCATATAGACTATTTGTACCCAACCTGTGATAGAGCTTTTTGAGGCTATATTGGTGTGATTGGGCACAGCCAGACACACTACACTGACATGGCGATGTCATTTTGATCTTCTTTGAGCATAAAGGACAAATAATAATAATTATGGAACTACTCTTTTGTGGGAAGGAAGTCAAGCCTAGAAAATGAAGCTTGGGGCTCTCCTTTTCCTGTTTAAAAACAATGATCAGCAATTTAGCTTGAACCTGAACATTATATCCCTTAGAATAACAATATTTAAAATAGCAGACAGACAGAAATAATTCTAGCCCAGTATCTCCTCTCTCTAAGAAGAGCAAAGGGGCCAGCTTTTAGTCTCTAACATGTTTCCCCTCCAAGTAGAAATTAAAGTCTTCCCTGGAGAAAAATATGGGGAGGAGACTGTAGATATGTATCTAGTCTGGCCTATAGCTTCATATTACAGGAACAAAACCAGTTTCCTAAGAAGAAGGCTGTGAGTAAAGGGGGAGGGTTGTTTAGAGAAAAATTAACTAGAACTGAATAAGAAGAAAACCAAGAAAGTGATTTGGAGGACTGGAATAATGAAGACTAAAGTTCTAATTTGAGATAATTTAAGTGAATGTTGAAGGACAATGACTTGAGTTGAAGGAGACAAATAGGAAGAGCTCAATTTGAAGGAGGAAAATGATTAAGGTAAAGAATCTGACAAAAAAGAAGGGGGAGGAGAGACCTAAGAACAAGAGCAAGTAATTGAAAGCCAAATGAGTAAGAAAAAGAAAGTAAGATTATAAATAGATAAGAAGTTAGTTAGGGAGAAAGGAAAGAAAGTTGAACATGGTTATCTACTTACAAATCAAGTTATAATAATCTACTAGTCCTTCAGATTTAAAATTAATTGAATAGCTAGATCCAAAGATAAGATAATAATGGCTAACTGTGGGAGAAATTTTTCAGTAGGATGCCCCAGGAGTCTGTACTTGTCTCTATGTTATTTTAGAATTTTTATTTGTTACTTGGATAAAGGCATAAATACTATCTTATCGGTAAGTATAAGTAATGAGTTTGAATGATAGTAAGTATCCAAAAAGAGCTTGATAGATTAAAATACTGAACTAAGTCTAAGATGAAATTTAAAGGGACAAATATAATATCTTTCATGTGTGTTCAAAAAATAAACTTCACAAGTAGAAGATTGAAAACAAATGGTTAGATAGGAGTTTGAAAAAATTCTGGGGGTACAGAATATAAAATAAACCCACATAAATTATCAGCATTTTTATATATTACCAACAAAGTCCAGCAGCAAGAAATAGAAAGAGAAATTCCATTTAAAATATCTGTAAACAATATGAAATATTTGGGAGCCCACCTACCAAAACAAACCCAGGAACTATATAAATTCAAGTATAAAACACTTCACACAAATAAAATCAGATCTAAAGAATTGGAAAAATATTAATAGTTCATGGTTAGGCTGAACCAACATAATAAAAATGACAACTTACTTAAATTAATTTACTTAATGCTATACCAATCAAACTATCAAAAATTATTTTAAAGAGCTAGAAAAAATAGTAACAAAATTCATCTGGAAGAAAAAAAAGTCAAGAATATCAGGAGAATCCATGAAAAAAAAAAAAGATCAGCAGCCTAGTAGTTCATATCAAACTGTATTACAAAAGTAATAATCAAAACAATGGGGTATTGGCTAAGATATAGATGGATCAAGGTAATAGATTAGGAATACAGTACACAGTAGAAAATGACCATAGTAATCTAGTATTTGATAAATGAAAATATCTTAACTTTTTGGATAAGAATTCACTATTTGACAAAAATTGCTGGGGAAACTAGAAAGCAGTTTGGCAGAAACTAAGTATAGACTTACATCCCATATTGTATACCAAAATAAAGTTAAGGTGGGTACATGATTTATACAACAGTGGCTTTCTATCTCTTATTTGGTCATATATTCTTCCTTTATCCATGGGTATGACAGATAAAATATTCCCTTCTGACCTAATTTGTTTATGTATAATTTTCTCACTTTGTTTTTCTTGCTTTTTTTTTTTTCTTTTGGTGACATAGCTAATATGGAAATACGTTTTGCATATGAGAGGAGTTGGAGGAAGAGAATTTAAAGCTCAAAAAATTATTTTAAAGAATGCAAAAAATAAATAATTTTTGAAAAAAAGGATAAACAAAACAAAACAAAAAACGATCAGAGACATCCAAAAGCCTAATGGGCTTCCTCTGGAAAAAGGGCATCCTTCACCTGTCAGGCATTTTCTAGAAGGGTATCTTATTCAAGTATGGGATGGACTCCATGGTTTCTGAGGTTCTTTCTAACTGTGCAATTCTATTATAATTCTATAATTTTACCAGAATTGTGGAGCTCTTGGTGGTTTAGAAATCAAACATGTTGGTGTGGTATTGATAGTGACAAGTTCATGGGAAAGAGCTAGAGGAAAAGCCATCTCCTATTTGATATGAAACACATACACAGTGCACATTCATCAGTCAATTATATGTGGTAGCGACTTTTCAAAACACTTCCTTTCCCTCCTAATGAATATGTACTATGTGGGGAACATTGAATTCCCCTCTTGGCTTTCAATAAACAATCAACAATGTCTGATGTCTATAATTTAGCATTTAACAGTCTATAATTATGATTAAATTGTGGATGAATTCACAGCCCCATAATCCTTAGAAATTACACAATATTTGCCACCATTATTACTTAGCTCATCATTCATCAGAATGATCCAAGATCCCAGCCTAGTTGGCGAGTCATGCCGTGGGAGAACTGATGATGGGAAGCAAAAATCAGGATCAAAAGGTCATAGTTGTAGAGCTGAGAGAAAGTTTAGAGATCATATAGACCAACTCCTTCATTTGATAGATGAGGAAACAGACTTATAGAGGGAAGTGATTTATTCAGAGTTATATCAGTAATAAAGAGGTGGTTAGGATTTCAATTCAGATTGAATATGTTTTAGTGGAACTTATTATATTTGCTCCTAAAGCCACTTTTCCTCCAGATTTACCCCTTTCCATAGAGGGTGCCACAATCCTTAAAGGCAGATAGATTCTTTATTCTTCCTTTTCCACCATATCCAACAATTGCCAAATCTTGTTGATTCTACCTCCACAGCATCTTTAGTGTCTATCTCCTCTTGATTCACATGGCCATCACCTCTTAGTTTAGGCCCTTAGTGTTTTTCACCCTAGACAGTTCCAATAATCTTGAATTTCTAAATTCAAATATCTTTCCTCTCTTATTCATCCTGCACACACTAGAAAAATAATGTCCCTAAAGTAAAAGTCTGGACCATGTCATTTCTCTGCTTAAAATAATTAGTGGTTCCCTATTGACTCTAGAATTTATTCTAGAGTTTTTTTTAACACTATTTTAACACAAATTTCTCAGCTTAACCTTTAAAGTTCTTCAATTGATGTGTTCAGTCTATTTTTCAGACTTAAACAAAGATAGTGAGAATAGACTATTTTCCCTGTACTTCTTTTAGGGCACTCTATGTTACAATCAAAGTATCCCACTATCCCCAGAATCTAACCTACTATTTCTTGCTCCTGGTTTTTGTGTAGGCTTTCTCACATCTTGGAAAACACTTCCTTCTTACCCACATATAGTAGAATCCTCATTTTCTTTTAGGGTTCAACTCAACTGTTGCCTCCCATGAAAATGCTTTACTTAATCCCTCTAGTTGTTAATGTACTTTTCCTTTCTCAAATTATATTGGATTTACTTATTTCTTAAAAGCTATTTCATCTGATATGCAGGTAAATTTCAGAAAAAACATGAAAAGACTTATATGAACTGATACTGAGTAAAGTAAACAGAACCAGGAGAACATTGTATATAATAACTGCAATATTATGCAATGATCAACTATGATGAAATTAGCTCTTGTCAGCAATGCAGTGATCTAATACAATTCCAAAAGTCCTTTTGAAAAATGCTATCCACATCCAGAAAAAGAACTATGGAGCCTGAATGCAAATTGAAACATACTATTTTCACTTCTTTTTTCTTTCTCATGTTTTTTTTTTCCTTTTGTTCTGATTCTTCTTTCACAACATATCTAAAGTGGAAATGTTTAATATGATTGTGCATGTATAACATATCAGATTGCTTGTTATCTTGGGGAGGGAGGAAGGAATAAGAAAATGTGGAACTCAAAATCTTATAAAACTGAATGTTGAAAATTACTTTTACATGTAATTGGAAAAAATAAAGTATTGTTTAGTGCAAAAAATAAAAATAAAGTTGCTTAATTTAATATAATTTAATTCTCTTGAGGATAGACATCTAATTCTTTTGTTTGTTCATTTTTTAATCACTGAATCTTCAACACCTAGCACCATAAATTCTTCATTATAGGTACTTAATACTTGAAATGAATGAATGAATTCAATTCAACCAGTATTTTTTTTTTCCTCCTGAGGCTGGGTTAAGTGACTTGCCCAGGGTCACATAGCTAGGAAGTCTTAAGAGTCTGAGACCACATTTGAACTCTGGTCCTCCGAATTCAAGGCTGGTGCTCTGTCCACTGAGCCACCTAGCTGCCCCTCAACCAATATTTCTTAAAGATGTCTGGAAGGTTTTGCCAGGCACTAACTTTAATACAAAGATATATCTATCTATATCTATATCTATCTATGTAGATAGATATAGATATAGATATATGCTTAAATGCCATTTTTCCTGTTCTTTGGAAGATTACAATCTAGTGGGCAGTAAGGAAGATAAGGTCCCTACCCAAAGGAGGGATTCAAACAAAATGCTCTAAAAGAGAGAGAGAAAAAAAAATCAAGATACATCAAATGCTACAGAAAGGTCAGGGAAGAGGAAGACTAGAGCAAAGCTATTGATTTTGGCCACTTAGGTCCCTGGAGATTATGGGAGAGAACATTTTCAATAAAGTAGAGGTAAAAATTGTCCATTAAACACCTGGCTTGGCTCACTGTACTCCTTTCTAGAAGAATGGGAACTTTTCAAAGTAAATCTAAAATTCAGTTATTACCATTCTAATAGAAACCTGGACAAGTAACATCATAGAATCAAGAAAAACTTTTAATTGGAAGAGAAATGAAGACAAAACAAGAGAAACATTCTCAGCATTCTTTCCTAAAATGAGTACCCTCTGCTCTTCTCTTTTATTTTATTTTGAAAAACTTTTATTTTGAAAACTTTTATTTTATTTTGAGCTTAAGAAATAAAACAACATTTCCATAACATTGTAGAATGGGGAAAAATGATTGCATATGAAACTGCAAGTCTCTTATATACAATTTGTTATTCTTTTTAAAATATATAATAAAGGTATCACATAAAGATATCATGGTATTTCTTACTTTTTTTCTTCCTTCTCCCCTCCCCTATCATTAGACACAAATATATATGGAAAACCATACTATACATACTTCTATTTATCTTTTCTTTCTCTGCATACAGATCACATCTTCCTTCGAAGCTCCTCCTTTGTAGTTAATCTGGGTATTTATAATAGTCAAAATGTCACTCACAGTTGTTCTTAAAACAATATTGCAGTTATACAATGTTCTCTTAGTTATGATCATCTTATTCTTTGTTATTTTGTGCAAGTCTATTCATGTTTTTCAAAGATTAACATACTACTGAACTGTAAGACATGATGAGCTCAATGATCTTCTTTTTTAATATATTCCAGGATGGGCAATTACTCCTTCCAGATAGATTCCTGCCTGCAAATGGGCTAAAACAGAATAGTTTCTACTTTTCTCTACTTCAGGAGAACACTCCTGAAGGATCTCATCATACATCAGGATCAAGTTTCTTAACATGTGTGTTAGACACCTTGGACAGTCTGATGAATTATCTGGAACCCTTCTCAGAATCATGTTTTTAAATGGATAAAATACATAGGATAGTAAAGGAAACCATACTGAAATAGTTATCAAAAGAGTCAAAGTTTCTTCTTGACTTCCTCCTGAAGTCTGGAGGACCTGAGTTCAAATCAGACCTCAGACACTTAACACTTCCTGGCTTTGTGACCCTCGGCAAGCCACTTGACCCCAATTGTCTCAGAAAAAAAAAAAAAGAATAAACGTTCAAGTTCTTCGATTCTCTTAAGGAACTAAACACTTCTATAAAATTTTAGTTTAAGCTCCAAAAATATCACTTCAACCTTGGAGGCAATGTTCCAAGTTATTTCTCAGAAGGAGTTGGCTCTGGTATTTTTTTATAGCCCTTTTTATGGGCTCCCATTTTCTTCATCGTTTGGCCAATAACTTGCTCCTGACATCTCATCCAGAGTCCTGCTCCTAGTTGGTTCTCCAATTTGGGACCCACTGCCATTCATAACTTAGCTTCTATTTCCTCCTTCTTTGTCCACTCAATTTAGTGGCACTTTTATCTCTTGGAATGTGAAGTATTTCCACTCCTTCCCTTCCCCATAATCTGGCTCAACTCTTAGGGAGCCCTATGGGAAGTATAGTTCCTAATTGAATGAGTTAATGTTTGCTGGAAAGCATAATGGAAAGTATAGGCTGGTTTGCATCTGACCCCATAAAAATAAAATACAGATTTCAAAGAGGTGAGAAATAAGAGTCACAAAGAAACAAAGATAGTGAAAATAGACTATTTTCCCTATGAATTTAACAGCTGGATGATCCAGTTGATAGACCCCTGGGCCTGGAGTCAGGAAGATGCGTTCAAATTCAGCTTCAACTGATATATACAAAAGTATTTATAACATCTCTTTTCTCAGGGAAAAGAATTGGAAATTGAGGGAATGCCCATCAACTGGGGAATGGCTGAATAAATTGTGGTTTGTGATTATGATGGAATATTATTGTTCTATAAGAAATGATAAACATTTGGAACTCAAAATCTTTTCAGAATAAATTTTTAGAAAAATTTGTGAAATTCTCCATGAACTTAAGCAGAGTGAAATGTCCTGTGTACAAAGTAATAGCAATGTTGTGGAGTGATCAGTTGTGAATGACTTTGTTATTCTCAAATACAATGGTCCATGACTAACTACTCTGAAGAATGTATCTGAATATAAACTGAAGCATATTCTTTTTAAAACTTTTACTTTCCTTTTCTTGAGGGGTTTTTGTGGGGGAGGGAGAGGGAGCTCTAGGATTTTTTCCCCAACATGACTTTTATGGAAAAGTTTTGCAAAACTTCACATGTGTTTTCCTAATGTTTTCCCCCTAATAGGGGAAAAGAGGAAGGGAGAGGATCTGGAACTCAAGGTTTTAAAAACAAATGTTAAAAAAAATTATTTTACATGTAACTGGGAAAAATTAAAATATTTCTAAAAATCTACCCTCAGACTGTGAGATCACTAGCTGTAATCTTGGATAAGTCACTTAATTTCTGTTTGCCTCCATTTCCTCATCTGTAAAATGAACATAATAGCACCTATCTATGAGGATTATTGTGAGGATCAAATGAAATCATATTTGTAAATTACTTTAATGCAGTGCCTAGCAATAACAAGTAGTATATGAATGTTAGATATTATTATTGTTATATTAGAAAATGTCTTATCAGATAGGATCAAGGGAATTTTTTTTTAAGGATGCAAAGAAGTAAGCATGTTTTTAGGCAGCTAAAGATCTCCATTGTTCAAAAAGCCTTTCCAAGTCCCCCTTAATGTTAGTGCTTTCCTTTTGTGGATTTTCTTTCATTTATTCTGCATTTAGCTAGTATGAATATAGTTATTTGCTTGTCACCTTTCCCATTAAACTGTTTTTGTTTTATTTTGTTTTTTAATATTCCCAATATTCAACCCAGTGCAAGGCACCTAGTAAGCACTTAAATGCTTGTAGACCAACTGACAGGGGAGAAAATATAAAGAGAAAATGAAGAGAATCAAGGAAAGTATTAAGGGAGAAGAGGAAGTGAAGGAGATAGCTGGAACAAGGTCACCTCAAGGTGATGGGAGATGGATGGGAGAACACAATGCAGTGGTTAGTCTTGGCGAAGGACAGAGGTCTCATTCCCTGCGACTAGAAACACAGAGCCGAGGGGAAGTGATCTCATGACAAGATTCTGAGGGAAAAAGCAGGAGATATATAAGCTTGAGGAAAGCCTCTTTCTTGTCAGTAAAGTAGGAGGGGAAGAGGCTCAGGCTTGAAGCAAGAGATGTTTTAGAATAGCCATTTCCTTACATTGTGGCTCCACACACCTGGGCGCCCAAACTTCTGCATCTAGGTCAGTGAGAAATTTGGGGATAGAACCAAAAACCAGTTTCCTTGAGCCAGTGCTGGGCATCCATGATTTTTTAACATTTCCTGAAAGAATGAATGAGTTCACTGTTAAAAAGCACAGGAGAAGAATGATTCTTGTTGTTTCTTTCATCCTCATATTATTAGGGATTTTTATTGTTGCTCAATCATCTCAGTCATGTACAACTCTTTGTGGCCTTGTTTGGGTTTTTTTCTTGGCAGATATACTGGAATGGTTTGGCATTTCCTTCTCCATCTCATTTTACAGGTGACAGAACCAAGGCAAACACGGTTAAAGGACTTGCCCAGGGTCACAAAGCTAGTGTTTGAGATCAGATTTGAATTCAGGTCTTCCTAATTCCAGATCTGGCACTCTGTCTACTACATCAACTACCTGCCCTTTTTTAGGAATTACTTTATATTAAAGATGAATAACTTCTTTAGTAGGTTGAGACCAAAATCCCAAAGAATGAGCTAGAAGACAGGTCACACAAATTATTCAGGGCTCTTCTTCAGGATTATCACTGGTAGAAATTACAATATAATTAAAACAAATCAGTTGGTCAATAATATTAAATGCCTACTATGTGTCAGGTACTATGCCAAGTGCTGGGGATATAAAAAAAAAAAGTAAAAGGCATCCAGTCCTTTGTCCTTAAGGGATTCACAAAGTAATAAAAAAAATTCACAAAATAAGAAACAAAAGTGATTACTAGTCTCCCTCTCTCCCAGGAATTTATGCTTCACACATTTTCTAAAACAATCTTTTTCTTTTTTTAAATAATATTTTATTTTTCTCTAATTATATGTTAAATATTTTAACAGATGTCAAAATAATCTTCTTAAGGCATAAATCTGATTATGTCATTCACCATGGCTCCCTATTCCCTCTAAGATAAAATATTAACTCCACAATCTGGAATCTAAGTCCCGTGACAATGTAGCTCCAAGTTACCTTTCCAATCTTCCTTTATATTATTTCCCTCTATGGATATTTCAGCTACTAGCTGTTCCCCAGACTGGACATGGCATCCCCTGCCTGGGTACTAGCCTTGACATTGCTCATCCCCCATGGGTAGAATGATCTCCTTCTGTAGAAAAGCTTGTCTTTGCCAGCAGTCCCTCTCGAAAGCCCTGAATGTCATCACAGAAAGTAAAAGTCCAATAACAAGAGGTTCAGCTAACTGTGGAGGCCCCTAAATTAGCCCGCTACATTTTTACCCTCCACTTGGACTTCTGTCCTTTTGGTTCCAAGCCTCAGGATCTCTTCTCTGTAAGGATCTGTGTTCATCCTCTATTACTTAACTCCTGTTTGATCTCTGTCTAACTGAGCCCCCTCAACTGCTCTCTCTCCCACAGGGCCCATTGCACGTTAGCCACGTAGGCAAGAAAAAGTTGATTTTTGCCCAAGCAAAGGACAGTCAAGAAGAAACTGATTTCCACTTCATAAAAGGAGTGTCTCACTTTTGCAGTTCAGCACAAGTAGGTGCAGTGGATGGCTTGTAACCCTCTTCCTGAGTTCAAATCTGACCTTAGATACTTCCCAGCTGTGTGACTTTTGCCTCAGTTTCCATATCTATAAAATAGGCTGGAGAAAGAAATGACCAATCATGGCACTATTTTTGCTAAGAAAACCCCAAATAGGATGAAAGTCAGATGCAACTGAAAAAGCAACTGAACAATAACCCATTATCTGCCCTGTGCATTCTGAGATGACATTCTGGGTTTTCTGGGCTAAAGGATTGGTCAAACAGCAACTCCCTTATACTTACCTACATCTTGTACAGTTGGCAACCTTGGGCCTTTTGCCTGTAAAAAAAAATCCCATTTTTTGTCTTTGGCTGCTTAGAGCCTGTGGCTTCTCCTTGCAGTATCTCCAGGAATTTCCAGCGAGACACCAGAGTCAGAGACAAGTTTGCAGTGACCTTCCACACAGCAAGTGGATTCTGGCCAATTGGAGCCCCCAAGGGCTCCTTGTAAATGAGAAGATGGGCCAAAGTTCAGGGATCCTAGGGTAGGGGAGAAGCCCTAGGTCCAAATAAATTGCCTGAATTCTCCCCTCTGATCTCCAGCATACAACACACTGAATTTACGGAGTGCTGAAAAACGGACTGACTTCAGCTTTCTCAGAGTGGAAAGGATTTTAAAAGGAACTAGAGGCACAAGCCCTGGGCTCCTGACTCAGAAATTCCATGCCCTTCTCTCTTCCCCTATCCACCCTCATCTCCACACAAGTCCCACACCTTCTTCAAGACCCAGAGCAAAAGTCACCCTTTTCATGAAGCTTTTCCTCATGCCCATCACCTCAAAAGGATCCTCCTTCCTCAAATTTCTCATAATATTCACTTATTCAATTCTCCTTCATATCATTGTGAGGTAGGACAGTGGAGAGAGCTGGATCTGAAGATGGGAAGATTTGAATTTAAGTCTGGCCTCAAACTCTTACCAGCTAGGGGTATAACCCTGAGCAAGTCACTTAGTCCTATTTGTCTCAGTTTCCTTATCTATAAAATGGGAATAATAATAATAATAACAATAATACCTATCTCTTGGACTTGTGAGGATCAAATGAGATAATATTTGTAAAGTCCTTTGCAAACCTTTAAATGTTACATAAATGCTAGTTATTATTATTATGTGTATTTATTCTCACCTTGCACCACATGCCTCCTCATCCTACCACATCCCTTGTGATTCATAGGATCATAGATATAGAATTAGAAAAGAACTTCAAATACCATTTGGCCCACTTTCATATTTATTGTATTAGTGAACTAACATTCAGTAAGGTATTTTGATATAATTATTTCCATTGAAATCTTGCTGTCTTTCTCCTTCCTTCCTTCCTTCCTTCCTTCCTTCCTTCTTTCCTTCCTTCCTTCCTTCCTTCCTTCCTTCCTTCCTTCCTTCCTTCCTTCCTTCCTTCTTTCCTTCCTTCTTTCCTTCCTTCCTTCCTTCCTTCCTTCCTTCCTTCCTTCCTTCCTTCCTTCCTTCTTTCCTTCCTTCCTTCCTTCCTTCCTTCTTTCCTTCCTTCCTTCCTTCCTTCCTTCCTTCCTTCCTTCCTTCCTTCCTTCCTTCCTTCCTTCCTTCCTTCCTTCCTTCCTTCTTTCCTTCTTTCCTTCCTTCCTTCCTTCCTTCCTTCCTTCCTTCCTTCCTTCCTTCCTTCCTTCCTTCCTTCCTTCCTTCCTTCCTTCCTTCCTTCCTTCCTTCCTTCCAGGCAATTGGAATAAAGGACTTGCCTAGGGTTGCAAAGCTACTAAGTGGTGGAGTTAGGATTAGAACTCAGATCTTTTGAATGAGATAATTATAGTTTGATGAAAAGTACCTTAGGTTTGGAATCAGAGGAGTTACCTCCTAGCTGGAGCAACTCAAATTGGTTGCTCTCATGCACTTTGAGGAAGAAACACAAAATGGAGCAACTAAGGCTGTTTCCCAGCATCAGGCCCTCCGAAAGGCACCAAGATGCTGTCTGCTGTCCTGGAAGGGCTCCGGAACTCATTTTAATAATTGAGGAGCTCAATCTTTGTGGAAAATATTGTGCAATTTCTAAGGCCTGTGGTAGTATGGACTTATCCACAATTTAATCATCTCTGGGGCTGTTAAGCACTAGATTATAGATAACAGCAATTGTTGATTGTTTATTGAAACCCACAAGGCTAGTTCAATGTTCCAGAGGGACTTACAGTGCTGGGTACTTGCACTGGGGGTGGGTGGGAAGGGGTAGGTTTCTTTGAAAAGAAAGACCTTCCCTCCATATAATTGACTCTGATGAATACCTATAATGCATGGGCTTCTTGTCAGATATGAGTTGGCTTTTCTTCTGATTCTTTCCCATGAACTTAACACTCTCTGCAGGACAAGAGACCACAATAGTTGCTCAATTTCTTCTTGACTGAATTCTGCTCAAATCCTCAACAATTAATTATGGTTCTCTCTCTTGAAGGCAATCCCCGTCTGAGCTGTTTAATTACTCAGTCATGGGATTTGATTGATTCCAACTTCTGGAAGAAAAATATCATTAGGCTTAAATGGTGGGAATGTCAGTTCCACATTCAAGCTTTAAAAATGTCATATAAAAATAATGGTCATGATTATTTATTTTATGGATGAAGAAAAGAAGATTTTTTAGGGGGAGGGATCAAAAGCACCTCAGTAACATCCATATATTCTCCTATTTCATCCTCCCCAAACTCAAAAGAAGTCCTCACAATAAGATGCCGACAAATGGTATCAGGTGATATTCCAAGTCAGTGACCCAAATGATATTAGAGAGATAGAATTTTTTCATAAACCATGTCAGAAGGAAGGCATTTTGCAAATTGGAAAGCATGATGTAAATGTGAGCTATCATTTGGCAAAGCTAAGGCAAAAACCTTTTACCTCTGAGGAAGACTGTGCACAGAGTGTGGTTGGTTGTGGTGACAATGCTGGCTCATGGAAGAATACTAGAATTGGAATTCCTTGATTGTAGCTTAGAACGACAAACTTAGACATCATCTATTCCAGAAGTGTCAAACTCACCGCTGCAAAACTCCCGTAGCTCAAGAACCTGATTAAATTGTCCCTGAACAAATTTAACAAAATAAATAAAAATACAATACAGCATAGATGATGGTTTGTGATTTTCTAAGTCAAGGTGGGACAGGCAAGGACTGGTCTCTATTTGAGTTTGACACCATCTCCTTTGGTCCAGCCCCCTCAATTTAAGAGGAGGAAACTGAGTCATAGAGAAATGAAATTATTTGGCCCAAAATTGCACAAGTAGGTAGTGATAAAATCAGCCCTTGAACCCATGTTCAGTATTCTTTTCACCACACCATAACAAATTGCCTCATTCTAAAGATCTTACTAGTTTTGCAATCACAGGCAAGTCCTTTAAACTGAATTTTTTTTTTATCCTCTATAATAGTCATCAAACTATTGTACTTACCTCTTGGGGTTGTTGGGAGGAAATTATATACATTATAAAGAACCATATACATATATAAGCTAATATTTTCTATAGGCTAAGTCCCTTAGCTTTGAGAGAATGTGCATTACTGGTTTAAAAAGGGACCAAATAGTAGTTAAGAGATGGAAGGGATTATGCTATCCACTTCCAGAGAGAACGTGAATTCTGAGTGCAGATTGAAGTATGCTTTTTTCTCTTTCTTTGTTTCTTGCTTTTTCTTGTTTGGTTGGTTTTTTACAACATGGCTAATACAGAAAAATGTCTTACATGACTTCACATGTAAATTTTTAAAAAATACAAAATGTTTGGAGATTTTAGTTTTTTGTTATTTTTTTTTTAAAGAGGAGGGAAAGTTTGTAAGGAAGGTAAGAAAGAAAATGGATAATACCTGAATATCTAGATAGAACTTTATTTCTCTTAATGTTTACCCTCTGCTTCTTAGAATTTAGCTTAATATCCATGTGTCAGGTGGGAGCCTGCACTCCTCTCTACTCTTATCAGATGGATTAGCTTCAATCCAGAGGGAACTTTAAATTTTATATATGTGTATATATATATATATATACACACACACACACACACACACATATATATATATATATATATATATATATATACACATATATAAAATTTGTTTTAGTCAGACAAGATTTGCCTTTTCACCTTCCCACCTATTGAGAGCATGAGGGGGGGAAAAATTACAACCACATATAATCAATCAAAACAAATTTCCATATTGTCCACATCCAAAAAAGTTTTATCTCATTCTGCATTCTGATTCCATATCTCTTTCAGGAGATAGACAGCATGTTTCATAAGTAATCTACTGGAATCCTGATTGGTTACTATGTAAATAAGAGTTCAGGACAAATAGTATGCCATTACCTTTATATAGCACAAATTGTTCATCCATTCTCAATTTATGGATACCTCTTCAGATTTTCATTCTTTGTCAGCTAAAAAGAGTTATATTTTTATACATCTTTAGAATTTATTTTGCTATTGTCTAATCCTTCCCTCTGACTCTTCCTTCGTCCCTTTTCCTAACTTTCTTTTCCCTGTTAAGTGAAAAAATTTCTATACTGTGTCTATATATCTTTCTTCTTTTGAGCAATTATGATGAGAGAGATTAATGTATTAGCTACTCCCTCCCTTCTCTCTACTTCATTTGTATAAATGTCTATGTGAGCATTCTGATTACATGAGATAATTTTTCCTAACCTTCTCCCCAGCAAGTGTATTCTTCTTTCTTCCTTATTCTATTTTTTTTCAAGACCATATAAGATATAACAATCACTTACAAGTTTTGTCTAATTGGACTCCTCTAGTGATGACAGGGTTCAAAGGGGATACATATAATTTCCCCTTATTTTTAATCTAATACCATAATAAAACTGCTTATATTTTAATAGTAAGCACTTTATACTTTTTAGCATTGTTCCTTGATATCAGAATGCTCACATAGACATTTATACAAATGAAGTAGAGAGAAGGGAGGGAGTAGCTAATACATTAACCTCTCTCATCATAATTTTGCATTTCTCTTTACTCCTATAAAACATATATAAAACATTCAAATTTTCTTCACAGATCTGTTCTTTTTTTAATCAGGAATGCTTGAAGTTCCCTATTTTCCCTGTAGTATCCATTATACTATTTTTTTCTTGGTAAGTTATTCTTCACTATAAATTCAAATCCTTTGCCTTCTGAAATACCATATTCTGAATTCTCTACTCCTTTATAGAAGTAGCTACTAAATTGTGAATAATCCTGACTATGACTCCCCAGTACTCTAACTGCTTACAGCATTATCATTATTATCTTTTGGACCTCAAAGCTCTGAATTTGGCCCATGATGTTCCTAAGAGTTGTCATTTTGGGATTTCTTTCAGGAAGTAGCTTCTATATTCTTTCTATTTCTACTTTTCTCTCTGGTCCTAAGAACTCTGGGCAGTTTTCTTCTAAGTTTTTCTTGAAATATGATTTGTGAGCTTTTAGGGAGTGGGGGTGGTCATGGTATTCAGATAGTCCAATGATTCTTACTTTTTTTTCTTCTTAATCTGTTTTTTAGATTAATTGTTTTTGGTATGATATACTTTTTCTTTTTCTTTTTTCTGTTTTAGTATTTCTTATTGTTTCATGGAATCATTGGCTTTTATTTGATCCATTCCAATTTTCAGAAAGTTTGTTACTTATTCAAGATTTTGTACCTTTCATGTCAAAGCATAAATTTCCTTTCTAATTCTTTCTTTCATAGTCTCAATTTATTTTCCTTTTTTTTTCTTTAATTACTAATTCCATTTATAGAACATCTCACATCATATATCAAGATAAAGTCAAAATAGGTAAATGATTTAGACATAAAGGGTGATATCATAAATTAGATATAAGGAAAAGGGAAGAGGGAAGAGTTTATAATCAAATAAAAGAGAAAGGATCACTAGAAGTAAAGTGGGTAATTTTGATTACATAAAATTCAAAGTTTTGCACACACAAAGTCAATGAAATCAAAGGAATTCAGGGAGTTGGGAAAGAATTTTTATATCAAGTTTCTCTGATAAAGGCCTCATTTCTCAAATATAAGGGGAATAAAGCCAAATTTATATAAATGAGAACATTACTCAATTTATAAATGGTTTAAGGTTATAAACAGGCAGTTTTCAGAAGAAGAAATAAAAGTTACTAATAGACACATTGGTAATAATTATGATTAGAGAAATACTAATTAAAACTTCTCTGAGGTACCACATCATACCAATCAGATTGGTAATATGACAGAAAAGGAAAATGACAAGTCTTGGAGGCTATGTGGAAAAATAGGGACACTGCTGGTCAAATCATTTTAGAGAACAATTGGAAACTATGCCCAAAAGATATAAAATGTTAATCTAGCAATACCATTCCTAAGTCTGCATCCCAAGTTGATCAAAGAAAAGTGAAAGAGACCTATTTGTAAAATAAAACAAAACATATCAGCTCTTTTTGTAATGGCATAGAATTGAAAATCAAGAGGATACCCATCATTTGGAGAATGACTAAACAAGCTATGGTATATAATTGTGATAGATATCACATGTTATAAAAATAAAATGTGTTATATATTTAATGTTATGTTATAAAAATTATATGTTATAAAAAGTAACAAGTGTTTCCAAACAAAACAAAACAAAAACCCTGGGAAGACTTATATGAACAAAATGAAGTAATCAGAACCAGGAGAACAATTGTACATAGTAACAGTTATCTTGTAAAAATGATCAACTGTGAAAGACAATTATTTTGATTCAGACAATTACAGAAGACAATTCCAAGGGATCCATGATGAAAAATCTATTCATTTTTGAGAGAGAAAATTAATAAGTTCTAAATATAAATTGAGGCATATTTTTTAAATTTTATTTTTCTTGCTTTCTTTCTCAACATGGCAAATATAGAAATATGTTTTCCATGACATCCCATGTGTAATTGATATCATATTGCTTACTTTCTCAATGAGTAGCATAGAGGTAGAAGAGAAAGAAAGAATTTAAAACTCAATTTTTAAAATGAATATTTAAAAGTAAAAATAATAAAAGGTCAGTAGTCTTGGAGGTAGTTGTATATCTTAAGCATATCCAGTCTGGGAAGGAAAATGTTCCAACCCTGCTGTAGAGTGCTTTCCTCAGAGGAGTCTACATCAGATTCTATGGATTCATTCCATAGAATAGAGGTTTCAATCAATCAACAAACATTTATTAAATTCCTACTGTGTGATAAGCCTTGTGCTAAACACTGGGGATATAATCAAAGAGTTCACAATCTAACAAGACAGACAACAAACAAATGTATATTGACAGGTTATACACAGGGTTCACTGCTCCTTGGTACCCTCTGCCAGCACTACTTCCTAGCATCCCCTGAGTTTCTGTGCAGGTAGGGTGGATTGTCAGGATATTTAGGCTCTGAATTCCAGCTCCTTGCAGGACTTGGAATGGTATGGAGTTGGATGGACTGAGCGTTTTGGTGATTGATACAGTTTCTTCATAGTCTTCTCTCTCTATTCTTGGTCTGACTTTACAATCTACTAAAAAATTCTAATCTGGAGTCCATGAAATTGTCTAAAAAATATTTTAATAACTGTATGTCAAGATAATTGATTTACATTGTTCTATATTTTGCTTTATGCATTTAAAAATATTCTGAGATGGCATCCACGGGCTTCACTGGCCTGCTAAAGGAATTTATGACACATGAAGGTTAAGAACCTCTGGATTAGGTGTATTCAAATAGCTGGGGCTAGAGGTGTAGGGAGCTGTTCTTTCTTAGGTAAAGTTCTCTTAAATTTTGAGAGGTAGTTAGATACTTCACATAGATCAGGGGTTCTTGCCTCTTTTGGTGAATGGTAAAGTCACCTTTGGCAGTGTGGTGAAACCTCTAGATCCCTTAATAGAATGTTTGTTTGGTTTTATTAAGTTCACAATTGAAAGAAATATTAAATTTCAGTTAGAGGTTAGTGAAAATAAAGATATATTTTTTTCCCCACATGGGATCCTATTTTTGTTGACTTTGTGACAATCCACAGGATCTAACCTGCCTCTTGAATCTTTCTTTTTTCTTCCTTTCACTTTCTTCCTTCCTTCCTTCCTTCCTTCCTTCCTTCCTTCCTTCCTTCCTTCCTTCCTTCCTTCCTTTCTTCCTTCCTTCCTTCCTTTCTTCCTTCCTTCCTTCCTTCCTTCCTTCCTTCCTTCCTTCCTTCCTTTCTTCCTTTCTTCCTTTCTTCCTTCCTTCCTTCCTTTCTTATATATGTTGTTTATTTTTATTTTTCCTCAATTACATTTAAACAAACTATTTTGTACGCTTTAAAAAAATTTTTTTTGGTTCAAATTCTCTTCTTCCCTGCTTCCCCTCGCCCTTCTTTGAGAAGGCAAGCAACTTGATATAGTTTATACATGTGCAGTCATGCAAACATTTCCACATTAGCCATGTTGCAAAAGGAAACACAGACCAAAAAACTTCCCCAGAATAGTAAAGTACCAAAAGTAAGCTTCAGTCTATATTCAGGCTTATGGAACATACTGTCAATAGGCTATCTTTGATTCCTGATTTAACATGCCCACCTCACACCCCACCACTTCTTAGAATTGCTCTTTTCCCAGTCTCTTATCCCCCTTCTGGTCCAGATAAATTGCTTTTTCCTACAACCTCCAGATAGATGAAGCTTGATCTAGTGACTATCCTGCCTGTGACACTGGCTCCCTTACTGTTACTCTTCTCCTTATTCTGGGCATTTTTACTGGTTGTCCCCTACAACTGGAATGCTCTATCACCTCATTTTTTCCTCCTGGTTATCTTCAAACCCTAGCTAAAATCCCACCTTCTGAAGAAGTCTTTACTGATTGATCCTTCTTACTTTTAGTGTACTCCCTTAGCTGGTTATCTTTAATTTATTCTGTATACACTTTGTTTGTATGTAGTCACATTAAATTGTGAGCACCTAGAAGTCAGGGACTGTTTTTTGCCTTTCTTTTTATCCCCAGAGCTTAGTACAGAGCCTAGCACCTAGTAGAAGTTTACTATATGCTTACTGATCTACTGACTGATGAACTATAATTCTGTCAGCTGATTAATAATTTAATTATTAACAATTTAATCATTAACAAGGTTATAGTTATTAATAATTAACAATTTTGTGCCTGACTGATTTCTTTGTAGCATAACCTTCATTTGAAAGATCTCCACAGAGAAAAATGACTTGAATATTCTGTGATGTTCCATACTTTGCTCTGGAAAGAGTAAAGAAGTTGGAATCAGAGGCCTGAATTCAAGTCTCAGCTTTGCTACCTCTGTGACTTTTTCAGTGTTTGAACTCAATTTGGAGTCTATGCATAAAGTGGTAGACTTGGAGTCAGGAGAACTTAGACTCAAAATCCTGCTTCAGATTAAAACTTAATTTTCCTCATTGGTATATAACCTTCATCCTCACCTTCCAGTCCTAAAGTCAAAGGTTTAGGACTCTCTCCTCACATGTAGGGATCAACAGTCTTATCTCTGTTTTAAGGCGGGGTAGAGTTGGCAAGAGACAGAGATAGGAGAGATCTTAGTTTTTTGGGAATTTTGAATCACATAAAGCACTTTCAACTTTGAAGGAATAAATGAGACCAAACCCACTTCAGATAACTGAAGGAAAAGATTGGAAAGACATGAAAGGAATTGTCAATCTCCATCCTGTTCCTTTACCCAGTTTGCCTCACTAGAGATTTTCCAGTGAGACCAAAGATCTTGTTGATCTGAGTTAGCTTCTTCCCAACGGGAGGGTCCCTTTACTCAACATTATTTGGTACATATTTTCTTATGGATACCTGATTTCTGTTTTCCTACAGTTTTGGATAAATGGATTTTCTTAGGTAAGTGCTACATGAGCTCATTGTAGAAACAGTATTGGGTGGAAACAGGATCCAGTCTTGGGGTCCTCCTCTTCCTCAATAATGAACAGTGCTCAGAAGTTAACTTGAACCTGAAAACCAAAAGCAGATAGATATAATTCTAAGGCAGTACCTCTTCTTCCTGAAGAGACTGGAAAGGTCAGCCTCTGCCCTCCAACTTCCTGCTTCCCCTCCTACCAAGAATTAAAGCTTCCTTTGGACAAGGATAAGGGGAGAAGAGGCAAGAGATGTCCACTTTGCCTCCCTTTTGAACTAAACAATAATAGACCTTTAAAACACATGGGGCCTTGCCACACATGCTGAACTAGATGACCTGCAATATCTCTTTTAGTCCTAAATCTAAGATTCTATTACTATAGCACACTATTAGTGTTCTATAGGAACAGAGAAATTAAGTGACTGGCCTAAGATCACATGGTGATGTGTCTGAAGCAGGATTTTGAGTCTAAATTTTCCTGACTCCAAGTCTAGCACTTTATTATCTATTATTAAGATTCTTAAATGTTTTTGTGAGTCATAAATACATTTTTTCTTAAATCCAAAAAGTAAAATGTTTATGATTACAAAAGAAATCAATTATATTGAAATAGTTATCCATATATATGTAGATGTATACATATGTACACATACATATATGCATATATTCACATTTAAAGTTCATGTGTCTCAGTTTAAAAAAACTTCTCAAACAAAAACCTCTTCTTTGTAATGCAAAAAACTTACTGGTTGGGTTTTGTTGATTCATGTTCCAAAAAACTGGGCAAACATAACTAACCCATAGTATCAAACCCACCTCAGCTGGACCTCAGGCTGCCAAGCTGGAGAGGAGGAGGATGGATGGAAGAGAAGACAAAAGAGCAAAATGCGGGAAAGAAAGAGAAGAAAAGTGCATTTACTTGGGGACTTTCAGGTTTGCAAAGCACTTTACATATATTATTCTTATCTGATTCGCACAACTAGCTTTTGAATTAGGTGAAATTAGTACTTCCATTCTACAGATGAGGAAACTGAGGCACAGAGAAATTAAGTGACCAGCCTAAGGTCACATAGTGATGTGTCTGAAGCAGGATTTTAAGTCTAAGTTTTCCTGACTCCAAGTCTAGCACTTTATGCACAGATTCCAAATTGAGTTCAAACACTGACAAATCATTCTTCCAGCTACCCATCAACTTAGTGGAAGGCCACTGGCTGCTGCCAGAAACTAACCCTGGACTGTGGTTTACCCACTCTGTTTGGGAAACTGGAGGCCAGAAGTGATTATAGGCAAAGTTCACATGTTCCTGGTGAGGGCCTCTGCCAATAAAAAGACTTAATCAAATAAATGGTGGACTTTTTCCTTGGCTCAAACCTGAATGTTGAGTAAAAATACAACTGGGCTGACATAGAAGGCACACTTAGTCCTTTGCTATTTCAATTAGTGTCTGTCCCTTTCCCCTATATCTTTCTCTACTTGTTTCCCTCCCTCCTTTTCTGTTTCTCTCTCTCTCAATATCTCTTCCTCTCTCTTCCCCTTTCCCCCCTTCCCTCCCTTCTTTCTTTTTCTCTGTCTCTTTCTCCCTCTTTCTGTTTCTCTCTCCTCTTTTCCCTTCCCTTCCTCTTTCTCCCTCTCTCCTTTTCTCTTCCCTCTCCTCTCTCTCTCCTCTCATTTTTTCCCCTTTTTCTGTCTCCTTTTCTCTTTCCTCCTCTATGTCTCTCTCCTCTTCCCTTTCCTCCCTTCCCCTTTCTTCTTCTCTCCTTTTCTCTTCTGTTCCATCTCTGTCTCTGTCTCTTTCTGTCTCTGTCTCTGTCTGTCTGTCTCTCTCCATCTCTCTGCTTTTGCCTCTCTGTTTCTCCCTTTCCCCCTTCTTTTTTTTCCTCTCTCTTCCACTCTCCTTCCTTCTGCGTTTTACTGAATAAATTCAGAGAAACTTGGGAGGGGTTGGAGTGGGGGTGGGGTGTTCCGGGTGCTTTGGCAGCCAGAGTTATCATCTCTTCCCCTCTGAGTAAGAAGCAGCTGGGTGCCTTCCAAGTGTTCTCTCTCTCTCTCTGTACATAGTACCTATTTGTTGTTCACAAGTATTCAATTACTAGGATGTGAAGACATTACAACAGCAAACTACGTAGAATGTATTGTGTATAAGTTAACATTTGTTGAATTGAATTGAAACAGTCAAAAGCAGAATCCAACTAGTAATTAGTTGACTTTTTTTTTTTTTTTTTTTTTTTTTTTTTTTTTTTTTTTTGCATCAGAAACCTGCTTCTCCTGAATCACATCTGAGGCTTGTTATTGCTGAGACTGGAAGGTTTCCTCTCCAGGTAGCCAGACAAAATCAGAACCTGTGATGTCTTCTGGGTGGGTAACTCCAGAGTGAAAACCCTCTCTACATTTCCATCTCTACCTTACATCATTCCTTGGGGATATTGAGCTATAGAGTGACCTATGGTGAAAGAGTCACTGTGTTGGAACAGGACCCAGATTTTCCTGATTCTGGGGCAGTACTGTTCCTAATTTACCCTACTGTTTCATGCCCCCTGTCTCAAAATAACCATAGTGTCCATATTGTGACCCCTGGCAGTACTGCTTAAGTGAATATAAAATTTAATTAATCATGATTGAATTGAATTGAATTGACAATCTGCTTCTCAGGGTGATATCAAGCCTTTTTTTTTTTTTTTTTTTTTTTTTTTTTTTTTTTGTGTGTGTGTGGAGAAGGGGACCTAATTACTGACCAAAGAGGCAGGTGTCTCCCTCTAGACCAAGTTCCCTGCATTTTCCAGAATCCAAGCCGCTTTCTTGATGATGGATTTTGTCTTTATCAACTTCTGGGTCAGGAAGTTGAGGGGTTAGTCATTCATTTCCAAGTAACCCCTCTTCCAGGTATTTCTTTCTGCACCTGGGAAAGGGCCAGGCTTTCAGGCAGCTCACTCAAGAGAGAAACTTCATTGTTCTCCTTTCTGAACATCTCCCCCAATACTTTATCTTCTCCTAAAGATTCCATAGCTATGTACAGAATCTTATCTTTGGTGTCAAATTCCTAGGGCCTACTCTAAATTCAAGACCTTCAGGGAGGATCCATATCCATTACCCCCAAGACATAATTGTGTAATTCTCCTTAGAGTCACACCTGCCTTGATTCCAGAAAGATATTAGTGTTAGCAGCATTGCTAATGCTAGTAACCCAGCTTCTTCCCATCACTCACTGCACCTCCAAAAAAATCCATCATTCTGGATAAATTTCCAAAAGGATAAACTGTGTGTCAGGTAGGGTAATTAAAACATTCTGTTGTTAACAATAATGCAGACTCAAATTTAGGGAATTTTTTTTAGTAACAATACTGTGCTCAGAAGTCTCTTTCTAAAAACATCTGAATGATTTATTTCTAGTCCCTTTTCCTCTTTAGTATTTATATATAGCACTTTAAGGTTCGCAAGGCATTTTACTGATTCTCCTAACAACCTTGGGTGGTAAGTACCATAGTTGTCTCCATTTTATAGATAAGGAAATTGAGACTCAGCAATTAATTGATTTGTCCAAACAGCTAATAAATGTTTAAGATGGGATTTAAACATAGGTAATCAGCTACACCCAGTGAAAGAACTCTGGGAGATGCCTATGAACCACTACATAGAATTCCCAATCCCTCTATTTTTGTCCGCCTGCATTTTTTTATTTCCTTCAAAGGCTAATTGTACACTGTTTCAAAGTCCGATTCTTTTTGTACAGCAAAATAACTGAAGGACATGTATACATATATTGTATTTAACTTATACTTTAATATATTTAACATGTATTAGTCAACTTGCCATCTGAGGCAAGGAGTGGGAGGAAGGAGGGGAAAAGTTGCAACAAAAGGTTTTGCAATTGTCAATGCTGAAAAATTACCTGTGCATAAAGTTTTTGTAAAAAAAAAAAAAAATCAATACATTTTAAAAATAAACATAGGTAATAAAGTAATAAGTACCTAGTAAATATTTGGACATAAACTTTATTTATTATAATATATGAAGAACAGGATTGCAACTTAAAGAGAATGGGTATGGATAGAATTCCTTTCTTCCCAGAGGCTTGATCACAAATAGGGGAAGTCCCAAGAGAGTGAGTGCATTTGGGAATCTCAGTGAAGACCTCTTCATAGCTCTCCTTTCTACTAGCTTCCTCTGAGGGTTTTGCTCATCTCTTTCCTCTAGCTTCTTCATGCCTCATCTTCATGGATTTAGCAGAGAGAGAGCAACTTGGCTCTGATACCTTTGTCACTTGATCAGTTTAGACTTCATTTCCTAAGCCTAATCAGCATGTTCCTAACTGATACAAACATCTGGCCATCCTCATGTGTGGCTCCCCGGCATTCCTTGTTCTTCTCCACACATGAGGAGAAAGCAAGTTCTTTCCTATGCCTTCTATAGAAAGAGAGATTTTAAGACTCACAATAATTTTATCAGTGTTGCTGTCTTGTGTTCTATTAGAGGGATGAGGCAGCTGGTGAAACAGTAAATAGGAAGCTCAGATATTACTACCTGAATAAAAAACATTTAGCTTCTATTTTTATCTTCCCAACTATAAAATGGAGATAATACTATCACCTACTTCCCAGGGTTGTGAGGAATAAATGAGACAATATTTGTTAAAAGCACTTATTATAGAATCTGATACATAGTAGGTGCTTATTTCCTTTCTCCTCCCCTTTACTACTCCTCCCCTCAATCTTTCTCTTCCTTCTTCCGTTCTTCCTTCCCTTAGTTTCTCTCTTCCTCCATTCTTTTTTTCCCTCCCTCTTTCCCTTCTTCCCTTTCTCTGTTCCTCCCTCTCTCCCTTCCTCACTCTATGTCTCCTTTTCTCCTTATGCCCAAGGGAATCAGTAAACAGTTTTGTCCCTGATACCAACTTTCAAACCATTTCTTTTCCCTTATGATGTGTTGATCTTAGAAGTCTGGGAACTTTGTCAGGGATATTCTGGGATAGGGACTGCCTCACTGTACCCATAATTCAGCTTAAGCACACCTCA
The DNA here is from genome assembly GCF_048593235.1 of Sminthopsis crassicaudata. NCBI lineage: Eukaryota > Metazoa > Chordata > Mammalia > Dasyuromorphia > Dasyuridae > Sminthopsis > Sminthopsis crassicaudata. The sequence continues at coordinate 137,375,991 of NC_133618.1, read as the reverse complement.
GTAAAAAAGACAAGTTAATACTTCTTTCCCTATGTATGAAGAGATCCATATCAGAATCAGAACTTTAAAGTTAAATTAAGATTCACATATTTTTTCCCTTAAACTCACATCCTGAAGATCATTCTTAATCATGTTTTCCCACACAGATGAGGTCATACCTGGGTAGTATGGTTTTCATTTCTTCATAAACAGTGACAAGGGAAAGGCGTTTCCACTGGAAACCTAGGAGGTTCCTTTCTGCTTCCTTTGGAAATGGGCCTGAAAAAGACTGACTTGGAAGGAAATGTAATGCACCTATAGGCCCACTTTACATTAGATGTGTGAATGGGGAGGACTTTAGCATATTCAATTAGCTCTAACAGTGGTAAATGCCTTCATAGTTAGTATTTACCACTGCTTTTTTCACAAAACAAGGTCCCAGTGAGTGGAAATTAGAGAGAAGCAAATTGTTGCTTGACCTAAAAAGGGTCTTTTTAACAATCAGAACTGTCTAAAAGTGGGTGGACTACCTCATGAGATAGTGAGCTCCTTATCATTGAAGATCTTTTGACAGAAACTGAATGACTGCTGCTTTCTAGGTCTACCATAAAAGGGGTTTCTTTTTTGGGTAAGGATTACATTTGATGCCCTTTCAAACTCTGAAATTATGTGTTTTATTGTCCATGGCTGATGGCACATTCTAACTTAACAGGGACTACATTTTTGTAATTATCCTGCCACTGAGATTTAAGTTAATTCATTCTAAATAGAAACCTGGTAAGTCAGTCTATCAGAAGCTTGAGAGAACAGATAATCATCTGTACAATTAATGCAGAAACTTCAGATCAGTACCAAATTTATAGCATTTAATGCCTCAGTTTCATCCTCTTACTTTGAAACTCCTATGACCCATGGACTGAAAGTAAAAACTAAAAGATTTTTTCACAAGATGTGTCATAATGACTATGAATATATGAAATCTGGTGGCCCTTTGTGGATTAGCTGATACCTAAGCTACTTACCAACCTGGTACGGTGGGGGATGCTGTATTATAGCCCGAATAGCACTTTCACCCTCCAAAAATCTCTGTGATGCTTCATGCCAAGGGGCTGCTCTCAGTTCCTAGCATTCCATAGCTATGTTGCATTCCTTGATATATCCAACCCCGCCTGGGTCCTGTGATCCATTAATGACTCATAAAAGCTGAGTTAAACTCCCAGGCTGATAGATCACACCCCCTCCCCACCCTTCCTGCCCCCTACTCTCCTTCCATCAGGCTATTGCTTCTCAGAGGATAAAGATCTGGTTGAACCACAATCTCTTTGAAGTATTGTCAGTAAACACTACAGTATCTTGCATATACTCAGTTTGATTATGTTGTGTCAATTCACAAGAGGCCATGAAAATATGACCTTGTTGGAACCTACAGACTTTCACAATTATCCATACCAGTGGGACTCTCAGAACAGATAACATTGTTGAGCCAGCCTTCCCAGTGGTCTGGATGGCTTGATGAGATCCAATTCCCATTATAGCAGAGACTTATCTTAACCAAACATACCCAAAGACTCTATTAACTGAATGAAATGCCACAGGAAACAAGTTTCTGGGTGACTCTATTTCTGGTCCAGCTCAGGAGCCCTGAAACTGGAGCAGCAGCTATCCAAAGTAAGAGCCACTCAGACATCTCACAATTTGTTCCACTACTTAATTTGCTATATTAGGGATTTCCTAGGAAACCTACTGTATTGAAATAGCAATGACAATCCTTAGAGCAGTAGTCAGCGTGCTTCTGTTTCACTACATGTCTTTCCCACATTAGGTAATGTATGCTTATATTGAGTTTCCCTAACGTCCTTTGTACAACAAACATTTGTTCAAGTGTCCACTCTGTGCAGCACACTGTGAAAGGGTGGGGAAAATCAAAGACAGATCCTGTTATTCTAAAGGGGGGAAGATAGGCAGAAAAATTAACCATGCTGTAACAGGAAAAATGCCCAGGAAAGATCCATGGAAATGCCATGGGGAGTTTGTACATAGAGAGATCACTTTTGGTAGAGGGATAAATTGAGGATGGTTTTCATGGAGAAAGGAGTGTGTAAGCTGTTTTTGAGGGATGAGGATCTGAAGAAGATTTTTGAGTAGAAAAATGCCATGGTCAGAGCTTTCTGTATTCTACTTAAGTAACAGTTTAAAGGTTGGATCTATAATCTATAACTGGAGGCAGAGAGACTAGATGAGAGGCTATCACAAAAGCTTAAGGAAGAAAAGTCCAGGACTTAACTAGAACATTTAATCTGAAAACTGGCCAGTTGCCCAAGGTATATTAAACACAAATGACATGGCTAAGGTGTAGAAAGTCTTGGGAAACAAAGGGTTATCAAACTGTACACACTCTTTGATCCAGCAGTATTTCTACTGGGCTTATATCCCAAAGAAATCTTAAAGAAGGGAAAGGGATCTGTATGTGCAAGACTGTTTGTGGCAGCCCTCTTTGTAGTGGCCAGAAACTGGAAACTGAGTGGATGCCCATCAATTGGAGATTGGCTGAATAAATTGTGGTATATGAATATTATGGAATATTATTGTTCTGTAAGTAATGACCAACAGGAGGATTTCAGAAAGGCCTGGAGACACTTACATGAATTGATACTAAGTGAAATCAGCAGAACCAGAAGATCATTATATACTTCAACAACAATACTATATGATGATCAATTCTTATGGATGTGGTTCTTCTCAACATTGAAATGGTTCAGGCCATGTCCAATGGTCTTGTTTGTGATAAAGAGAGCCATCTTTTTTTTTTTTTTTTTTTTTTTTTTTCCTGAGGTAATTAGGGCTAAGTGACTTGCCCAGGGTCACTCAGCTAGGAAGTGTTAAATATCTGAGATCGGATTTGAACTCAGGTCCTCCTGACTTTAGGGCTGGTGCTCTATCCACTGTGCTAGCTACCCCATAGAAGAGAGCTATCTTTACCCAGAGAGAGGACTTGGAAACTGAGTGTGGATCACAACATAGCTCAGATATGGGTTGTACTCTGTGCCAGGAGGTAGGGAACCTACATTTGAAAATTCAAAGTCTTCAGGGGCATAAATATTTTTTCTTATTGCTGTAGACCATTGTTAAAATATAGGAATGAAGACTTTTAGCCAGGGAACTAGCACAGGCTAATGAAGCTGTTTGTTATAAATGGCTTTGCAAACTTTATCTAAAAGAATTTAAATTGCACAGGAAGGAAAGGGGTAAGACTGCCCTCATGGAACTAGTCATCCAGATGTCAGAGAGCATAGTTATATCAAAAGAAAAAGAATAGCAATAAAGATGTCCAGAATTTCCTAGAAAACAAACTCCAAGAAAGGAGCCAGCACTATTATCTCCTGGGTCTCAGATATCTATACACAAATGCACAAAGTATGAGTAACAAATAAGACAAACTAGGGGTACTAATGAAAGGAGGCAAGTTTGGGCTCATAGATATTAAGACTTGGTGGCTCATGAGAGACCTACGAATGGAATGAGTGTGTAGTGGTTAGGCTACTGGACTTTGGGCAAATTCTGCCTCTTACTAAATACTAGTTGGGTATCAATCTATATAAGATTGGTATCTTTGTTGTTGTTCAGTCACGTCTGACTCTTTGGGCACCATAGCATATCAAAATTGTCCATGAGGATTTCTTGGCAAAATGACTGAAGTGATTTGCCATTTAAGGCAAACAGCTTAAGTGACTTGCCTAGTCACAGTTAGGGAGCATCCCTGACTGGATATGAATGAAGTTCCTTCTACCCAGAAGCCCAGGGCTCTATCCACTGGGCCACCTAGCTGCCTCATCCAGCCCTTGGTAGCCTAGTCATCTCACTTTTTTTCACATCACTTTCCTCATCTGTGAAATGAGGAACCAAAAGGAAATAATGTCCATTGGAGGGCTAGCAGCCTCATTAAGACTCCCCAACTAGGGCCATCAATTTCCAATTAGCCTTCTCACGCTTCCTCTCAGAATCCTTGGTTTTCTTCAAAGAAAATTCAGCTCAAAACTGTCACATCTCCTTTCTTGGTCTCTCCATTCCTTCTCCATTCTCCCCATACCCATAAATTACCTTGAAAATACTTTATATCTGCTTGTGTGCACATATTGTTTCTCCAGATAAAATATCAGCTTATTTTTTTTTAAATTTTTATTTTATTTTATAATTATAACATTTTTTGACAGTACATATGCATGGGTAATTTTTTACAACATTATCCCTTGCACTTACTTCTATTCAGATTTTTTCCCTTCCTCCCCCAACCTCCTCCCCCAGATGGCAAGCAGTCTTATATATGTTAAATATATTACAGTATATTCTAGATACAATATATGTGTGTAGAACCGAATTTTTTGTTGCACAGGAAGAATTGGATTCAGAAGGTAAAAATAACAGTTTACATTCATTTCCCAGTGTTCCTTTTCTGGATGTAGCTGGTTCTGTCCATCATTAATCAATTGGAATTGGATTAGCTCTTCTCTATGTTGAAGATATCCACTTCCATCAGAATACATCCTCGTACAGTATCATTGTTGAAGTGTATAATGATCTTCTGGTTCTGCTCGTTTCACTCAGCATCAGTTGATGTAAGTCTCCCCAAGCCTCTCTGTATTTCTCCTGTTGGTCATTTCTTATAGAACAATAATATTCCATAACATTCATATACCATAGTTTACCCAACCATTCTCCAATTGATGGACATCCATTCATCTTCCAGCTTCTAGCCACTATGAAAAGGGCTGCCACAAACATTTTGGCACATACAGGTCCCTTTCCCTTCTTTAGTAGTTCCTTGGGGTATAAGCCCAATAGTAGTATGGCTGGGTCAAAGGGTATGCACATTTGGATAACTTTTTGGGCATAATTCCAGATTGCTCTCCAGAATGGTTGGATTCTTTCACAACTCCACCAACAATGCATCAGTGTCCCAGTTTTCCCACAGCCCCTCCAACATTCATCGTTATTTGTTCCTGTCATCTTAGCCAATCTGACAGGTGTGTAATGATACCTCAGAGTTGTCTTAATTTGCATTTCTCTGATCAATAGTGATTTGGAACACTCTTTCATATGAGTGGAAATAGTTTTAATTTCATCATCTGAAAATTGTCTGTTCATATCCTTTGACCATTTATCAATTGGAGAATGGCTTGATTTCTTATAAATTAAAGTCAATTCTCTGTATATTTTGGAGATGAGGCCTTTATCAGAACCTTTAACTGTAAAAATTTTTTCCCAATTTGTTACTTCCCTTCTAATCTTGTTTGCATTAGTTTTGTTTGTGCAGAAACTTTTTAATTTGGTGTAATCAAAATGTTTTATTTTGTGATCAATAATGGTCTCTAGTTCTCCCTTGGACACAAACTCCTTCCTCCTCCACAAGTCTGAGAGATAAACCATCCCATGTTCCTCCAATTTATTTATGATTTCATTCTTTATGCCTAAATCTTGGACCCATTTTGATCGTATCTTAGTATGTGGTGTTAAATGTGGGTCCATGCCTAGTTTCTGCCATACTAATTTCCAGTTTTCCCAGCAGTTTTTGTCAAATAATGAATTCTTATCCCAAAATTTGGGATCTTTGGGTTTGTCAAAGATTAGATTGCTATTTTTATTCACTATCTTGCCCTGTGAACCTAACCTATGCCACTGATCAACTAGTCTATTTCTTAGCCAATACCAAATGGTTTTGGTGACTGTTGCTTTATAATATAGCTTTAAATCAGGTAAACTTAGACCACCTTCCTCTGATTTTTTTTTCATTAGTTCCCTTGCAATTCTCGACCTTTTATTCTTCCATATGAATTTTGTTGTTATTTTTTCTATGTCATTAAAATAGTTTCTTGGGAGTCTGATTGGTATAGCACTAAATAAATAGATTAGTTTGGGGAGTATTGTCATCTTTATTATATTCGCTCGGCCTATCCAAGAACACTGAATGTCTTTCCAATTATTTAAATCTGACTTTATTTTTGTGGCAAGTGTTTTGTAATTTTGCTCATATAATTCCTGACTCTCCTTTGGTAGATATATTCCCAAATATTTTATACTATCGACTGTTATTTTGAATGGAATTTCTCTTTGTATCTCTTGCTGTTGGATTGTGTTGGTAATGTATAAAAATCCTGAGGATTTATGTGGATTTATTTTATATCCTGCGACTTTGCTAAAATTCTGAATTATTTCTAATAGCTTTTTAGCAGAGTCTTTGGGGTTCTCTAAGTATACCATCATGTCATCTGAAAATATCAGCTTATTAACAGCAGATAATTTTGTTTCTGTCTTTGGGCCCCACTACCTAGAATAGGATTAACAATTCATAAGTGTTTACCGAATTATTTTAATTTGGAGCTGAGTTGCTCTATGTCATAGTGGTTAAAAAGAGACGGCCTCAGAGTCAAACCTAATGTTTGATCCACATACTGGTCTAGCTACTTAACCTCTCAGTGCCCCAGAGCACTTCTCTAAGATCATGAACTACAGACCAGAGGCTGATCTACATTGATAGAAGAGATTTCTTTACTAGGAGTTCCCTGTGCCAATGAAATCATAAGTCTGGTTAAAAAAAAATTTCCAGAATTAGTCCTGCAAGAATCTGGGCATCCACAGAGAGAAATACATTTCTGCATTTTTTTTCTACATTCTGCATTTCTTTTAAAGCCCCCTGTTTTCAGGGTTAGAGAAATGGATCACATTGACTGCCTTATGTGAAAGATCTCAGGCAATACAGAGGTTGAACGTGGTTGGGAAAGTGTACTATTTAAATCAGAGCTAAAAAGAGGTCTTCTGGCAGACAGTTTCAGAAATACCCACAATGCTTTGAAACATCAAACCATCATTCAGACACAGAAAAAGGAAATGGAGAAAAGCAGACTGATACTTGAAAACCTGAAATTAAAGCAAGAGGTATCATTCTTTCTCTGCAATTTCTTTTCTAATCTAAAACAGGGCAGAGAAGTAAAGTGATAATTCAGAGCTAGTCAATACCTAAATAATTGAAACCTGATCTTCCTGATTGACCATTATATCACTTTATTTATTTTTTTATTATAGTTTTTATTTACCAGATATATGCATGGGTAATTTTACAGCATTGACAATTGCCAAACCTTTTGTTCCAATTTTTCCCCTCCTTCCCCCCCTCCCAGATGGCAGGTTGACCACTACAGGTTAAATATGTTAAAGTACATTATATCACTTTAAAAACAAAATTTGAGAAAGTATAGTTTTATATTTGCTCATTTTTTGACCTTGAGCTCAGTTTAATAAACAATAAATAAATAATAGATAAAATTTAAATGTATTATAAAATTAAATTAAAATAAATTTAAAGTTATTATTGTAATAAAATTGTTAAATAATAAAAACCAATAAATAAACTAAAAATAAAATGAATTACTAAAAAAAACAATCTGGGGATTCTGAAGTACAGTCATAGAAAATCACAAAGGAATCCCAGTTATATGGTCTGTTTGTCCATGGTCCCTAAGTTCCCACCTCTGTTCAACAATGACCTATTTAAAAAAAAAAATCCTTTGGGGCTAGACACCACAATACTGGTAGAGAGAAGAAAAAGGAGAAAGGAGAAAGAAACTTTTTTAAAAATGAAAATGCATAAGAGAAAAAGATAAAAGACAGAAGATGTGTCTTTTCAGTTTTCACACAATTTATTCCTTAAGTTGAATGGCAGAGAGAGAAGAAAAGACACCTAATTAACATGCAGTTTACAGAAAGTAAGAAAACTAAGTTTCTAGAAGTAATTAGAGTCTTACACAAGTCCCAGTTAGAGCTTTTAATTAACAGGTATTGTTTTGAATTCCTATTCCACTGGGCCTGAGTTTTTTTTACCACTTTATAATTATAGAATCAGTGGGCCATCTGGGCCATGTAACATATTCAGGATAGTCTCCCTAAGCCTAGTTCTAACAACTTCCCAGTTTGCCCAGCTTTGACAAAATCCATCAAACTACTGGCCTACATACAGGTCTGCTCTTAGCTAATGACAGGCCTTTGCTTAGACTGGCCCCTTCTCCATCTCCACCTTTTAGAATCTTTAGCTTCCTTTAAGGAGTCACTTCTCATGGGAAGTCTTTTTCAAATCCCTCTAATCATTAGTGTTTTTTCTCAAAATATTACCTGGTATTTAGTTATCTGCCTAGCGAAATATAAGTTCCTTGAGGGCAAGAGCCCTTTTTAATTTTGTTTTTGTATCTTCAGTCTTTTGAGGGAAATTATTATTTTACTATTATATTAATAACAGATTATTAAATTGAGGTCTGAGAAAAAAGGCTTTTTCTCAGTTTCCTCATTAAGACCCCAGCTCCTATAAAAAATCAGTCTCTGAAGGACATGATTGATTGAGAAAATTTCCCCTAACCTTCAAGGAATGGGCTCTTCAGTCTTGGACAGGATCTCATCTAACTAGGAGATCTAACTTCTGTTTAGTGAATAAACAGAATCTAGTCTGGCTGAGTTCTTACGCCGAGGAGAAAAGTCCCTGTCCTTCTACCCTTCCATTAAAGTTCAGGGTGACCCAGTTTGTGAAGGAGAAAATCAACCAGAGTGATCTGGATGGAGATGGATTCCCCTGTCCAGATTTCTGGAGACTGCTGAGGGTCATGATCATGATCTCAGTGGAGGAGTTGAAGACTCCTAGCCCATGTCCTCTTTAAATGTCCACAAAACAGGGTTGATTTTCACCTGTCAGAGGCATTTCCTTTCAAAAAGTATTTAATAATTATTATCTTTGGTTATCAAGAGAAACCATTGACCATGAATTCATTGATTACTGGCTAGCTTAATTAATAAGCTGATTATTAATTACCAGAAGCTCATCTCTTGGGATTTTTCATTTATTGTAGGTGTACATTGTAGGTGTTCAATACTTTCTTGAATGAAGGATTTACAGAAATGTGCTGTTAGATGAAATAAACTACAGGGGAGTATTTAGTGTCCCAATACAACAAGCCAAGGATAAATGGATAATTAGCACCTTACCCCTTTGAAAATATGATTCAATATGTAATCATTTAACTTATATAGACTATTCTAGTGATATATTTTTTTAATTACTAAATTTGTTATGAAATGAAGTTCATCTGTGTAAGATAGGATTATAAAAAGCACTATAGGTCCTTTATCATAACAATAAGAACTTCATTGGATAAGTGATAGTTGGAAGGCTTTAAGACCATAAAATCCTCAGAAATCTTAAATGTAATCTAGGCTTCCAAATCTGGAGCATTTTGCCTCATATGCAGAAAGACTCCTATTGGTTCACATGCTGTGGGACAAAGTACCAGAGCTGTTTCAGAGAACCATGAATGTGGTTCTAGACTTACTTTTGGAGACAAATAGGAAGAAAGAAATGCTTTGGAAACTGCAGATGTGCTGAGGGAGCTAATGCTTCAATTTGTCCCTATTTACCAACTTGCTTCCCTAGAGACTTTGGAGAAAGTATTTCCCCCTTTGGATGAGATTGAGATCTCTCTCTCTCAGTTTGATCTGAGATCTTTCTCTTCTAGGTCTGCAGAATTCAGTCTTTCTCGTTCTCCATGCATCCTTCCCAAAGAGAACTGGAACCATGCAACTCTTCCCTGAAAGCAACTGTCTCATCAGTTCCATCTCTCACTAGAGTATTAGTTCAGCATTCTCTCTACCGAGAGTTTCCTGCTGCGTTATGCAAGATGCCCTAGGCTTAGAAATTTGTAGTTATGTCTAGTTCAATCCCATTGTTTTAAAGATGAAGAAACTGAGGTCTAAAGATTTGCTCTAGGCCTCAGATCTTAGAACTTAGATGCAAGAATTTAAATTCCTTAACCAGGTCTCCCTTTAAAAAAAAATTAAGCAAAATAAATTGCTCTACCAATGGCATTTGATGATGTGTGCATTATTCTGCATTTGTAGTCTATTCCCTCTCTCCAAAGAAGAAAAAAATAAGCTTCAGTCACCTGGAATTAATACTGGTCAACACATTAATATGAATTCTAATATTTTCTAAAGTTGATTTGTCCTTTACATTTTGTAATCATTGTGTAATTATTCTCTTGGTTCTACTTTCTTTGCTCTGCATTGGTTCATAAAAGTCTTCCTTTTACTCAAATACTTTCATGATATACTAACATTTAGTGTATGTGGATGTATGGACAAAACATATTTGTATTTGCTTTTATTTGCTAAGTGCATCCTTCTAGATTTACCATGACTAAAATTTTGACTTCATTATGATTTTATTCTGCTCATTTTCATTAACTATGATGGTTGTACATATTGCACAATAAATGGTATTCTTGTAACTAAAAAACTCATTTTATTATATTCATATGGCACAATTTCTTTTGCCAATTTCCATTAAATTGGGTTTATTTTGTTTCTAGTTATTTGATACCAAAAAAGTGCTACTATGAATATTCTGATATATTTCACATCTTTCCATATTTAATCTTCTTGGGGCATATACCCAGCAATGAGACATAGAATAAAAAATATGAACACTTATACAGTTGCTCCAATTTGGATTTTTCTTATTAGTGATTTGGAGCTATAGTTGTTGATAGTTTGTACTTCTCTTTGGAAAACTATATTTTTACCAGTTATTTATTGGGAATCAATCTTTGTCCTACATATGTCAATCTCTTATATGTCTTGATTATTAGATTTATAGCTGAGTTATTTGAGGAAAATACTTTTTCACAATTACTTAACCTTATTTTAAATGCTTTGATTTGTTCATGAAACAATTTTTAAATTTATGTAGTTGATATGAATAATTTTGTGTTTTATAGATAGAATTTCTTCTATCCCTTATTAAGAATTAAGAATTGTTTCTCCAAGCCATACATGAGAAATATGTTGTGACCTTTCATATTTAAATCATCATTCCTTTCGAAATTATTGTGATATATGATGTAAAGTACTAGGTTAAGCCTATTTCCTGCTAAATGACTGTTTTTCCAGCAATTTATTCTCAAATAAAGGTCATTCCCTAAGTAGTTTATATTTTTGAGTTTATCAAACTCCAGGCTACTGACTTGGTTTCTGAGTCATATTTATTTGGCCTATTCCACAGACCAACTTTTCTGTTTTTAAAACAAGTATCAAATGATTTTGAGGATTATAATTTTGAAAAAGAAACAACCTTAAAATTCTAGACTTATTTTTCTAAAAAAATTTGCTATTCTTTGTCCAGATGCATAAAGTAAATCTTTGGATATTTGATATGAGGGTGAATCCATGCATTTATTTAGATATTAAAGTCATTTTAATAATATTTTTGTAGCCCAGCTATGAACAGTGGTTATCCCTTCAATTATGAAAGTCTTACTCTTTACTATAAACAGCATTTTATAATTACATTTGTATGTCTTAAATATATTTTGGTTGGCTGACATCCAAATATTTTGTGTGCTTTTGTACTTATTTTGAATGGGATTTCTTTTTCTGTCATTTTCTCTTGGCTTTGTTATTGCTATATGAAATATTGATGATGTAAATTTTTTTTTTATATTCTGATATATTATTGAAGGTTTTAATCACCTTAGTTTCTTTGCTGATTGTCTGGGGTTTTCTATGTACAACATTATGTCATAGTTTTACTTCCTTTTTTGCTAATCTTTATGTCTTTAGTTTCTTTTACTTGTTTTATCTCAATCTAGCTTTGATATTTTTAGAATTATACCAAATAGTAAAGGACATAAGGAGCATATTTGTTTTAACCTATATTTATTGGGGAAAGTAGTATTTTTCCTTTGAAAATAATACTCAGTTGATTTTTAGCAATCTTATTTTTAAATAAATGGCCTTTTTATGCTTACAAATTTTAGGATTTTCTAATTCATGAGTGCCATACTTTGTCAAAGGAATTCTGAACTATTGCTCTAATAATAAGTTTAGTTTTGCACTTTAGTATGAAGAAATATACTGGTTGCTTTTCTAATATTAATCATATTTTATTCCTGCTACAACTGTATCTACAACTGGATCATAGTGAATAATTTGAAAATATACTACTGGACAGAATTTTTGCTAATAATTTATTTAAAATTTTTTCATCAATATTCATTAATGATCTTGATACATAGTTCTAATTCTCTGTTTTATCCTAACCTGGTTTAGATATTATGATCACATTTGTTTCATAAAATTACTTAAATAGAATGTTTTCTTTCTTAAATATTGTGAATATGCTTTGTACCATATACATTGTTCTTTAAATATATGATAGAATTTCCTGTACTTGTTTGGGGTTTTTCTTTCCTTTGGTAATGCATAATTTCTTAAATTTTACTTTTAGGTTGTTTCAAATGCCTAATTTGTGGCCTATTCTATTCATTTGGGTGCTTTATCTTTTTGTAGACTGATGCATTTATTTTTTGTCTTAGTTTTGTGGGCACAAAATTGTGTAGAGCAGATTCAAAATTTTTTGTTGCCTATTTGTTGTGAATTTACTAATTTACTTTGTTAATTTTTTTTTAAATTTGGTAATCTCTCTCTATATATATCTCTGTCTCTGTCTGTCTCTCTGTCTCTGTCTCTTCCTCTCCTGTGTCACCCCCAAATCTTTCTATGTTACCAAAAGTTTTATTGATTTTGTTAAGGATTTTCTGAGCTCTTATTTTTTTTTAATTAAATTTTATCCATTTCTTCTGTAATTTTTATAATTTGTTCTTTTTTAAATACTTTGGGTTTGTTGATTCTCTTTTTAAAATTGCAGATTCAAATAATTGAATTTTTAAAATTGCAAGTTCATTAACACTTTATTTTAATATTCCTTTTGTTTTAGATTTGAATTCTTAGTTCTCTCCTTCTCTTCATCCTTGCCTCCCACCCATTGAGAAGATAAGCAATTATTCCAATTACACATGTGAAATCATGTAAAACACATTTCCATAATTAATCATATTACAAAAAAAAGAAAGTGAAAAAAGTATGTTTCAGTTCTCTCTCTGGAAATTCTATTTTCTTAATGTATGCTTTCAGAAATGAAATTTTCCCTTTGAATTCTGATTTACATACATCTCCAAAATGTTGGTATGTTATCTCTTTTTTATGGTATTTTACTTATTTAGATACTTGTTATCTGACCCTCTAATTATGTAGGATGTCATTAGTTTGTCATTTAGAGTTCTATATTTTCCTTGTGTTTCAGGTATTAATTACTGTTTTTATTGCATTATGATTTATAAAAGATATATTTAGTATTTATGTTTTTTATATTTACCATTAGTTTGTGCCTTAGTATAGTCTATCATTTTAAAAGGACAAAAAATGCTAAAAAATATAAATACTCTTTAATGTATTTTTTGGTTTTAAATTTTCTGTCTGTTCAGTTTTATGTTTTCCTTTTTGGTTAATATTTCTGTTACATTTGTTCAACTCCAAGAGAGGAACATCAATGTATAATTTGGGGGTTACTATTTATATATTTTTATAATTCAATTACTTATTCTTTTATGAATTTAAATGCCATTTGGTGCATATATTTTTTTGTTTTTTACAAGATTAGAGATATTTATTGAAAGATCTGCAGGTTCTGGAGAAATTAGCAGCTCCTTATTTCATTTCTGCTAGTACTAAATTCAGAATAGATAGCTCCCATCTCTACTCTCCTCCACTTCTTTCTTTCTTTCTCCCTCTCTCTCTCTGAACTCTTGCAATGTCACAGGTTTTGATGGTAGCTAATAGATTGTGATATTTCCCCCACTGTTGAACCAGCTCACACTCCTTTTAAAGGACATATTAATTCAATTATAGGAGAGTCAGTTTTAATCCCCAGGGATAGTAATTCAGTTCTTCTGGTTCTGACGGTTGTTTTCCTTAAGCATTTAGCCTCATTGATGCTTTTGGCCCCTGATAAAAGACAACTCAATACACTGGAAAAAATAACTGGCTTTGTTGTCAGAAGACTTGGTTTAAAAATCTTCCTCTGTCACTTGAAACTTATGTGAACTTAAAAGAATCACTTACTTCACTGAGTCACAATTTCCTCATCTGTAAAATAAGGAAGGAGTGTCTTCCAGTTCTTAATCTGTGATGCCTCTTGTATTCCTTGACAAGATTTCTTTTTTTAAATGACAGTTTTGTGTTGTCTTAGGAACTTTAGAGACTTAAAAATTACTTATTAGTAAGGGTCTGTAAGTTGAACCAAGAACTCTCTACCTCCAAGTCTTTTGCCCTTTCTTCTACAATATGAACAACAGAAAGAAATTCCAGAATTTTCAAAAGAGAAATAAGATTTTTTAAAAATTAGTTTAAAAAATTGGTTCTTTCAAGGAAGAAGTAAGGCAAATAGCAGAGTAGACTATCATAACACAGGATAGAAAATTTCTTTCCATCATAAAAGAGGGAAAGGGACCCACATGTGCAAAAATGTTTGTGGCCATTTTTCTGTAGTGGCAAGGAACTGGAAACTGAATGGTGCTCCTCAGTTGGGAATGACTGAATAAGTTATGGTATATGAATGTTATGGAATATTATTGTTCTGTAAGAAATGACCTGCAGGATGATTCAGAAAGTCCTGGAGAGACTTACATGAACTGATACTAAGCGAAGTGAGTAGAACCAAGAGAACACTGTACATGTGATGATCAACTGTGATGCATGTGGCTTTTTTCAATAATGGGGTGACTCAGGCCAGTTCCAATAGACTTGTGATGGGGAAAGCGGCCTGCACGCAGAGAGTGGACTGTGGGGAAAATCTTTGCAGCAAGTTTCTTTGCTAAAGGTAATATTTCTTTCATTTTTTTCAGTCTTTTTTTATTGAAGTTTTTTATTTTCAAAATTTTTTTTCAACTTTGACCCTTGAAAAATCTTGTATTCCAATTCCCTCTCCTTCCTCCCATCCCCTGCCCTAGATGGCATGTAGTCCAATATATGTTAAACATGGTTAAAATATATGTTAAATCCAGTATAGGCATACATATTTATAAAATTATCTTGCTACACAAGAAAAATCAGATCAGAAAGTTTTAAAAATGAGAAAAAAAAAAACAAAATTCAAGCAAATCACAACAAAAAGAGTGACAATGCTATGTTGTAATCCACACTCAGTTCCTACAGTCTTTTCTTCAGTTGTAGATGGCTCTCTCCATCACAAGATCATTGGAACTGCTCTAGTTCATTTCATTGTTGGAAAGAGCCACGTATATCAGAATTGATCGTCCTATAATCTTGCTCTTGCAAGTGTACAATGATCTCCTAGTTCTATTCACTTCACTCAGCATCAGTTCCTGTAAGTCTCTCCAGAACTTTCTGAAATCATCCTGTTCATCATTTCTTCTAGAATAATATTCCATAATATTCAGTCATTCTCCAATTGATGGGCATCCACTTAGTTTCCAGTTCTTTGCCACTACAAAGAGGGATGCCACAAACATTTTTGCACATGTGGGTCCCTTTCTAAAGGTGTCATTTCTAAGATATATAAAAATAAGAGCCATTCCTCAAGTGATAAATGGTCAAAAAACATGAATAGGCAATTTTCAGGGGAATAAATCCAAATTTAAAAATATTCCAAATCGGTAATAATTGGAGAAATTCAAATTAAGGCAACTCTGAAAGACTATTTCACACTTCTCCTCCTCCTCCTCCTCCTCCTCCTCCTCCTCCTCCTCCTCCTCCTCCTCCTCCTCTTCCTCTTCCTCCTCCTCCTCCTCCTCCTCCTCCTCCTCTTCCTCCTCTTCCTCCTCATCTTCTTCCTCTCCTCTTTCTTCTTCCTCCTCTTCCTCATCATTTTCTTCCTCTCTTCTTTCTTCTTCCTCCTCTTCCTCATCATCTTCCTCCTCTCCTCTTTCTTCTTCTTCTTCTTCCTCCTCTTCCTCATCATCTTCTCCTCCTCCTTTTTCTCCTCCTCCTCCTCCTTCTTCTTCTTCTTCTCCTCCTTCTTCTTCTCCTTTCTTCTTCTTCTTCTTCTTCTTCTTCTTCTTCTTCTTCTTCTTCTTCTTCTTCTTCTTGTTCTTGTTCTTGTTCTTCTTCTTGTTCTTCTTCTTGTTCTTCTTCTTCTTCTTCTTCTTCTCCTTCTTCTTCTTCTTCTTCTTCTTCTTCTTCTTCTTCTTCTTCTTCTTCTTCTTCTTCTTCTTCTTCTTCTTCTTCTTCTTCTTCTTCTTCTTCTTCTTCTTCTTCTTCTTCTTCTTCTTCTTCTTCTCTTTCTCCTTTTCCTGCTTCTTCTCCTTCTCCTCCTCCTTCTTCTCCTGTCTTGCTGTCTTGCTTTTATCTTTATGTTTTCAGTGTCTGGCACACAGTAAGAGCTTCATATTAAATTGGGTTGTGTGTGAATTGATGGAGGGAATACCCACACCAAAAGAAATCACAGTTAAGTGCTGGAGCACTCAACCTTCCTATCTACCCAGTTTTAGAGCCCTCTGAACACTACTTTAAAGCTTTGAACCTCCTTTAATATTTAGCATTTTGTTTTTTTAAATGAAGAAGAAAAGGAGTCTAGAGACTGGGAGCTGAGGTTTTTCATGGCACATTAATTGAACCAGAACTTGGGCAAAATGATAAAGATCTTAGCTAATGGGGATAAAATACTAAGGTAAGTTAACAACACATCTGGGTTGTGTTTTATTCTTTCTTCTTACTCCTGGCTTTTTTTTTTTAACTTGGAATACAAATGGCTAAGATTGGAAGTATCCATTCAATGGTCAAAATCTGTCACCTCAAGCAAAATTATAGGTGCATCTTCTTCAGACTCCAAAATGGAGAATAAGAAATGAAAGGAAAATGAATGAGAATGAGAAAAAAACTCAGTAGAGGTATTGTAAACATTATCTTCTACACTTTGGCAATTTGTTTACACATTCAAAGGTAGCAGGCACCCATTGCCATAAGGTGTTGGTTGATGAAAGAATAATATTTCATTGTGGTTTATGCAATAAATTGTGTGGTACAATTTATCAATGAGAAGGGTTTATCTTCCTTTACAGAATAATGAGAAGACATTATTTAAATAGCACCAAAATACATTAAGTGGCTTTTCTGAGATAACTACATGCCCAGATGGGTCTGAAACAGTCCATAGAGTGATCATGTAATTTATAAATTATTGCTTAATCAGAAAGATGTCAAAAGAAAGCTGGAGAAAAGATGTATCTTTGACATTTTAAAAAAATTTAGTTTTATAATAATTGTAATATGCAATCCTTCACAGCACAAAATACTTCAGAATTAAGAAGACTAGGCTGAAGTCTTGCTTCTGATGAATATTGTCTGGGTAACTTAGGACAAGCCAATTAACCTCAATGCCTCTGACAACTTTCTAACTACAGGTTGCAGAGAAGCTGCTAATCAGCTTACTCCAGGGAGTTTATTAAAAGGAGTAACCTGGATTATTAAATCCCAGGTCTAGACCTCCTTTTACCAGCATCTTGCCCCTCCCCCAAAAAAAGATTTGCTAAAAGTTTTGTGACTTCTATTTATCCCTAAACAATAAAATCACAGAAACTTTAGACATTAAAAAATCATCTGGTTTATCATAGATTCACTTTGTAAGATGGAATAACTCCTCTAACTGCTCTGTGACTGTGGAGAGACCCAATGAAAAATAGAATTATTATGTTCAGAAATTACTAGTAGATGAGTCAGAAAACTGAATGTTTTTTCTCCTCCTCCTCCTCCTCCTCCTCCTCCTCCTCCTCCTCCTCCTCCTCCTCCTCCTCCTCTTCCTCCTCCTCCTCCTCCTCCTCCTCCTCCTTCTTCTCCTTCACCTTCACTTGGAATATAAATGGCTGGGATTGGAGGTATCCATTCGATGGTCAAAAGCACTGTCAACTATACATACATCTTCTTCATCTGCCAAAATGGAGAAAAAGAAATGAAAGGAAAATGAATGAGAATGAGAAAAGAAAACTCAGTAGAGGTAATGTAAACATTATTTTCTACACTTCAGCAATTTGTCTACACATTCATTGTGCCCTTTTTTTTTTTCTGGTTTGGATGGTCCTACTAAGACTACAGAGAAAGCAGAGTGAAACAGGGGTAGGAAATAGACAAAGACAGAAACATAGAGAGAAGAGAGACAGAAACAGAGAGTAGAGAGAGAGAGACATTCTAGGATATAGAAATATCGAGGAACCTAATTCACATTTGACTCTATTCTTTTAAGCTCTAAAGTACATAGACACCTTACACTAAAACTCTACATGGGGATATTCATTTAAAATAATAACAATATTACCTTGGATTGATCCAATGTGGTTTAAAGATCTCAAATGTAAGAATAGTAATTTATCATTTATATAGCACATTAAAATTTGCAAAGTTCTTTACAAATATCACCTTATTGGAGTCAGAAATATGTGAATTCAATCTGGTATCACTTAACCTCTTTTTGCCTCATTCCTCATCAAAAAAATGGGAACAATAACAGCACTACCTTCCAATGTGGTTGTGAGAATAAAATGAGATAATTGTAAGGAACTTAGTGATGGTTGGCATGTAATAAATAATATATACATGTTGGCCATCATCATTATTAAGATTATTCTCACAACAGCTCTGAGAGGCAGGTGATATTATTAAATCTGTTTTATAGATGAGAAAATTGAGAGAGAAAGAAATTAAATAAATGATTTGCCTGGGTTCACACAGCTCATGTTTAAAACAGGATTTGAATTCAAGTCTTCCTGATTCCAGGTGTAGTCGCCTATAAGAGTTCATATATAATATGAGCTCATTTACTATCTGAGCATCCTCTGAAAAGTATAGTCAGTTAAGGTTTCCATATCATTCCCAGTTCAGGCACAGAAAGGTCAAGAGGTTTGTCCTCCAGTAATTCTCATAACAAATACTGACTAAATCATAGTTTAAGGCAGTTGGTTTCTACTCTGAGTACAATCTTTGATTTACATTTGTTCAAATAATTTGTCAGTGCTTTGTTTTAGAAGTGCAAAATTATATACAATCCAGGAACAACTTTGCTTTTGTTTCTTTTAATTCTAGCTTAGCTAGAAAAAAGGTTATTTTAACATATTAGGAGAAGAATGGACTGCATTTTTTTGACCAACAAGTTGTGACCAATTGCAGTGGTGCTCCAAAGAAAAGAAAAGCTTTGGATGAAGTGATTTCCCTTCACTCCCAACTGTTTCAAGTTAGATTCACTGACAATTGGCTTGAAAAAAAGATCTCTTGTTCTAATTAAAGCTGACAGCTATCAGAACTGTAAGTTGTCATATTGTTAAAATACTAATTAATAGACCAGAAAATTAAGAGCAAATATGGTTGTAACTTAAGTACTAAAACATTATTTCTTTTTTTTTTTTTTTTTTTTTTTTTTTTTTAGTGAACTTACAGGAAGAAAGTTTTGCTTGTTATCAATAGTTGGAATGAATAATTGATCTGATGATATGGATTCTGTAGCTGGTACAGTGGGGGCAATTATTAGGCACTTAGTGTTTGTTCATTGATATATGCCTTTCTATAATGGATAAGGGAAGGAATATTTTCACAAATCTTGACTAAAAAAACTACATAAAAGAACTGTGAAATTGTTAAATGATAAATAATATTAAGCAAAGTTAAATGTTAGTTAAATATATTCATTTTTAAATAATTTCCTTCCAAATCCTTTAAATCACTTATAACTACAGATAAATGAGAATCTTTACTTGGAATTGGCCTCTCTGAAAGCAAGTCTCCAGTCCTCTGAGGAAAAACATCACAAGCCCATCACAAAAAGATAAAAGAAGATACTGATTTCAATGATTAAAAACCTCCAGCAAGAAAGACAGCATTGCTTCCTCAAAAAGATTTACTGATGAAACTCTTAACAGCCTAGAAAGGGGTCAGGAAGTGTTTTTGGAACTAACTATCATGTTTTGTCTGCCTTCCCTGCAATCTGAACTGTGTGAACATTGAATGGCTGTGACTAGCATTATGTCAGTCATGCTATTTCTTTGATTTGCAAATGATTTGAGGAACTCAGAAGATAACAACATATTGAAAAGGTTTTTAGAAAAAAGTAAACCTTGGAAGGCAATGCTTGTGTGATTATAATAGAAGTTGGTTTCTGAATGGGAACAATAATAAAACTAATCTGTAGAGAAATAAATAAAAATAACAAATAAATAAAAGTAATAGTAATTCATCATTCTCCAGCATTTTATAAAACATCAACCACACTATGAAACAGATGGTATAAGTATTAGCATCCCCATTCTACAGATAAGGGATTAGAGATGTTAACTGACATGGTTATAAAGCTATTAATAACAAAAGCTGGTACCATCCCCTGTTTCGCTGTATTAATGTAAATAAAACAGATAAATTTTCAGGAAAAAGAAAATAATCACTTAATGCATATTTATTATTTGGAGAATTAGCTGCTATTTGAAACCATATACCTCACTATTGCCTTTAGCATGGATAATTTAGTGAGGATTAGGTAGATTAAAATGATAGTATCAAAGAATAATAATCATGTGAGCATTTTGATTTTGGAATTATTTTCTGCATTAATAGCATACTTTATACCAGACCTTGAAATGGTGCCAAAAATTCTGATAATTTGTAATTCTGCATTTGTTACAACTGAAAGTTACAGTCCTGTGCCTCTTTAGGATGCTAATGATGTGGTAGTATGACAGATATGGTAGTATCAGCATAGAATGATGGGACTGCAGAATATAAATTCTTTTTTTTTTTGACAGTATATATGCATGAGTAATTTTCTTTATAACATTATCCCTTGTATTCATTTTTCCAAATTTTCCCCTCCCTCCCTTTACTCCCTCCCCTAGATGACAAACAATCCCATACATTTTACATGTGTTACAGTAGAACCTAGATACAATATATGTGTGTAAATCCAATTTTCTTGTTGTACATTAAGTATTAGATTCTGAAGGTATAAGTAACCTGGGTAGATAGACAGTAGTGCTAACAATTTACATTCATTTCCCAGTGTTCCTTCTCTGGGTGTAGTTGTTTCTGTCCATCATTGATCAGCTGGAAGTGAATTGGATCTTCTTTATGTTGAAGATATCCACTTCCATCAGAATACATCTTCATACAGTATTGTTGTTGAAGTGTATAGCGATCAACTGGTTCTCCTCATTTCACTCAGCATTAGTTCATGCAAATCTCTCCAAACCTCAGAATATAAATTCTTTGCAATGTTTTTATTTTTTCAGCACCTAGCATAGGGGCTGTTACCTGATAAGACTTTTTAATATATTTTTTAAATGCTTGTTGATTGACTGATTATTGATACTCTCTCTTTCTTTGTCTCTCTGTCTTTCTCTATCTCACTCTCTCCCTCCCTCCCTCCTCTCCCTTTCTCTCCTTCCCTCCTTTTCCCTCTCCCTCTCCCCACCCCCCCCCCTCTCTCTCTCTCTCTCTCCCTTTCCCTCTCTCTTTCTCTCTCTCTTTTTCTCAGACAAAAATTAATAAAAAGGAATCATCTTTCTAATTTTTCTTCCTTATTCCCATCATTTGTATTGGGCATACTAAACTATGTAAAGGACTGAAACTCTGAGTTGATGCACTGAGGTCATCCAAATATAACATTTATGCTGTATACTCACTCTCGTGACTTAACTATAAAGAGAGTAGTCAGAACTCCTTTTCAGTCCACTCAGCAGAATGAATTGTATGCAATCATTTTAGCTTTTACTTATTATCCAGGAGATGTAAATATAATATTTGATTCGGCCTATTCAGTAGGTGTGGTACAAAGAATTGCCACAGCCCAGATAAAATTTGTAGCCTCCAATATATATCAGCTCTTTAAGGAACTTCAAGAGCAAGTGAGAAAGCATCCAGGTAAGATTTATATCTTGCATGTCCACTCTCATAGTGGACTTCCAGGTCCTATTTTTTGATGGTAATTCAAAGGCACTTAGCCTTCTGACTATGTTGGCCAAAACTCCTTTGTTTCAGGCAGCCCAAGAATCTCGTTCTAAATGTCATCAGGCTGCTCGAGCTTTATGTTTACAATTTGGAATAACAAAAGAGGAAGCTAGGAGCATAGTAAAAGCTTGTCTAGCTTCCTTCTTTTCCATGCTCCTACACTCCCTCCAGGGAAGAACCCTCGTGGTTTGAGACCTAATGAAATTTGGCAAATGGATGTGACCTATGATAAAACTTTTGGCCGTCTGTCTTTTATCCATGTTGTGATAGACACCTTTTCAGGATTCACTTTTGTAATACCAGCAGCAAAAGAGACAACTCGAGTGGTCACTGAATTCCTATACAAGCATTTGCAATTATGGGTGTGCCACAAGCAATAAAAACAGACAATGGATCTGCATATACTTCTAAACATTTTGCGCACTTTTGTGCACAGTATAAGATTTTACACACCACTGGCATACCCTTTAATCCTCAAGGACAGGCAATAGTAGAGAGAAGAAACAGAGACATTAAGACACTCCTCCAAAAACAAAAGAAAGGGGGAGCTATGGGTAACCCTAGAGAACTTCAAAATCTAACTCTTTATACTATTAACTTCTTGATCTTTGACAAAGATGCACTGGTTCCAGCAGACAGGTTTTATAACCCACTGGAAAGGCAGTATCCAGTGTGAGCAGCTCCACTGTCTTTATATAATCGCCAGTTGATGTGGAGAGACTCAGAAAGTGGTAAATGGAAGGGACCAAATAGGTTAACTGCTTGGGGCAAAGGGTTTGCTTGTATCTCCACAGATGGAGAAGGTATCAGATGGGTGCCAATGAGCCGCGTTCTCCTTGACCATTGGAGAGAGATGGAGCAGACCCTTGAAACTAAGGAGAAGACCCAAGAAACATGGGGTGGTTGCATTGCTGACTGTGCCCACCATTGAAAGAACCTGATAGTTATGGCGTTTGACTCATGGGCATCAAAAATTGTTAATGAGACTGTTGCAGGACTTTAAAAGCTGCAGGAATCATTGGATTCTCTGAGACACGAAAAGATTGTTGTAGGACTTCAAAATCAGCAGGAATCATTGGATTCTCCGAGACATAAAAAGACTATTGCAGGACTTCAAAAACTTGTGGGGATCATTGGATTCCCTGACACATGAAACAATGGACAATAGATTGGTTTTGGACTATCTCTTGGCTGCTAAAGGAGGCGTGTGTGATAATACCTCCCATGCTGATGGGCTTGTGCATACCTGTTTCTAATGAGACCCTTCAGCCCAGAAACGCACTAGCAATCCCCACTTCCCTTTGATGCTTTTCATCTCCCTTCCTGAGAAGTCAGGGATGGTGTGACCACCTGTGTTCTAAAACAAAAGAAAGTGGGAGATGTAAAGGGCTGAAACTCTTGAGTTAATGCACTGAGGTCAGACAACCGAGCACTTAAAGCTAATTACCATTTGGACAATACTCTATTAGCATATGTTTGGAAAATGGCTCTTCCCACTATCCTGTGCTGGTTCAATCTTTTGGTGTCTACAGAGAATGGTGGGGAGGATTAGGGGGTGGAATAAGACAAGCCAGAGTCACCTTTGGTGATAAAGAAGGGGAGGAGAGGGAGGGCAGATCCTGCATCCACCCAATTCACTCCTAAGTCCAAGAATAAAGACCAAGGACATTTGCTTATCCTAACTCTGGCTGATTCTAAGATATCCAGGGTGCTAACTCAGTCTTCACAAAACTACATTGGAGTTATCCAACTTTTAATATCTCTATAGGAAATTCCAGTGATATTATTGCTTATTTCACCAATTGGCATGTTAGCATATATTAAATTAATTCTTGGCAAAACACATTGATATTCATTATTATAAAAAATGACTCAATGGAAGGGGTGGGATGTGAGAAAAAATACATGGGAGAATGTAAGTGATAAAAAAATAAGATCAATAGAATTTATTTTTTAAAAAAGAAAAAAAATCAATAATTTATACTGTTCATCCATCAATTACCATTTTTTTTTCCAAATATCCACTTATAATAAGCTAGCTTTTTTTAAAAAATCACCATTTGCTCCCAAGTTGGTAGTTCCTATTTAATCTCTTAACATTGCTTCCTCACAAAAAAAAAAAAAAAAAGAAAAGTAATGTTGAAAACTGAATGAGCTATTAAAATGTTTCACTTTCCCTCACTTGATAAAATGTTTTTTATCTCACCATAGAAATGAGATAAGGCAAAAAGGGACTACATGAGTCCTTCTTTAAGAAAACTGGTTCCATATAAGAGAAGCTAAATGGAAAAAAAAGTGGAGGTGGGTGAGGAGCTGGGATAGGGGTGGAGGGGTGGTGGGGGTGATGGGAGGGAGTGCTTCTCAGCCTATGATTGACTAATATGACTTTGGAGTCATCTCTGTATATGTTGTCACAGAATCCTTCTGTAGTGTGTATACCCAAAGAATTTTGTCAGTTTTTTTTTTTTGGTTAAAAATTTGTGGAATAGTACTTAATCATAAAGGAAATTATTTTTATTCCTCAAGCTCAAGAAAATAAAACAAAATTTTAAATTAATAACTAAATTTTATTTTAATAATACTAATAAAATTTAAGGCATAAAATGCTAACATTTTTGGAGACAAGGTGGGTTTAGTCACAAATCGAATATTCTACATAACATATCTATGTATAATGAAGCTACTTGAGATCAGGGTTTATTTTGGCCTTTCTTTGTATCTCTGCTGAACATAGTGCCCAGCACATAGTAGGTGCTTAATAAATTATTGACTTTTTGACCTGAATGGATGAAGTATCGGTAGCTGCTTTATGTGATATTATTAAGGACACAGGGAAGGCCTCCCTATCCTTATCTACTTATTCCTTGATGCTGCTTTGATTTCAGAAAAAAAAAAAAAAAAAAAACTCTTTTCAGGATATTAAACATTTTAATTTTCCATTGGAAAGGTTATTTATATTTTATATTTTTATACTTTAGTATGAATTCACATTAGAGTATTTTTTAAGCCAATAGTAAAAGATGAGATGTCTAATCCTTGAGAAAAGAAAAAAAGGTTCAGAACTGGGGAAACTAAAAGCAAAAGAAATTTTCCTCCTTTATAGTTTTGGATTTGCACACAACTCTTCAAAAAAATAAACACTGCAGAAAGCAGAATACAATGGAAAAATAAAGTATTATCTAAAATAATTACTTTAGTACTTCGATGTCTTTTAAATATGTCAATGGACATAGCATCTATTCAATGAGGGTATTTCCTTTGCTGGCACAGATTATAAACCATCCCCACTTTTGTTTCCCATGTCATTTTTATATTCTCCCTAATAATCAATTTGACTAAAAGAACATTTTAACTTAAAAATGAAATGGCATTTTGAATCATAAACCCCAAATAAAACCATATTAGAATTACCAGTAAATAGAATCACAAATCCAATCCACAGATTGGAAGATACTTCAGAGATCATTTATAGTCCAATTCACAATGGAACAGAAATCAGTCTATATTTGGCTGATATTCTATTGAAGGACATTTAAAAAACTTCTCTAAGGTCATAGATATTTAAAATTTTAGAATCTTAGAGTTTGTTTTGTTTACTCTTGATTAATCAAAGTCTTAAATGAAATTTTTTTTTCATTTTTTTATTAAAGCTTTTTATTTTATTTTTATTTTTTATTTTCAAAATATATGCATGGATAATTTTTCGACATTGATCGTTTCATAGCTTTGTGTTCCAAATTTTCCTCTCCTTCCCCCAATCCCCTCCCCTAGATGACAAGTAATCCAATATATGTTATACATGTTAAAATATATTAGTTCCAATACATGTAAACATATTTATACATTTATCTTGCTACACAAGAAAGATCAGATCAAAAAGGTAAGAAAATGAATAAGAAAAACAAAAAGCAATTTTTTTTCAAAACATATTCATGGATAATTTTCAACATTAATCTTTACAAAACCTTGTGTTCAAATTTCCACCCCCCTTCCCTCCTCCTCCCCTCAGATGGCAAGTAGTCCAATATATTACATGAAAATTTTAGGGAAATACCATTAGCCTATGGCTTGAGACAAGAGTTAGCCTAGAGCAAAGATTCTTAGCCTAAGGTCCTTGAACCTTTTCTTTTAATGACTATTCTGATATAATTGATTTCCCCTGTAATGCTATGTATTTTATGAACTTAAAAACATCATTCTGCAAAGGAATGCATAGGCTGAATTCAAAAGACTACCATGTCAAAAAAGTTAAGAATCCCTGTTCCAGAACTTTAAATACATATATATATATGCAGTTGCGGCTGGGGCCAGTCAGTATTTTTAGCTGTAAAATAAGCAAAATGTCTGTGGTGTCCTGAAACATAATCCAATTCCTCCTCATTTTCTCCTCATAGAATCCTTACTTTCCTTCAAACCCTAAAAAATAAAAAAATAAAAATCAGCTGTTTAAAGAATTTGTAAATACCATCTTTCTTGTTGCCAAATGCTGAAATGGACTATCACCACCATTACGTCTGACCTAGTCAACAGTCTTTTTAGTTTTGTCCATATTTAACCAAAATGGGCAGTGTTTCAATTTTGCATAAAAGATATTAGTTTTCAAAATTTTTTGTTGTTCAATCTGTTTCAGTAATGTGTGACTCCTTGAAACCCCATTTGGTTTTTTTTTTTTTTTTCTTTTTTTGGCAAAGACATTGAAATGGTTTCTCAGGCTCTAGCTCATTTTACAGATGAGGAACTGAGGCAAACAGGGTTAAGTGATTTGTCCAGGATCACCCAATTAATAAAGATCAAAGGCCCCATTTGAATTCAAGATGAGTCTTCCTGTCTCCAGATCTGGCACTTTATTCACTGTTCCACCTAGCTGTCCATCAATTTTCATAATTACATATAAATAAATTTAATAAGGGAAATACTCTGCAACATATATAAATAATGACCAATTCTTATTCAAATCCACAAAATTTCTCTTTTGGTGGTTATTCTGACTATATTAGGTTATGGTAGGTCTAGGCACAAAGAAAAAAGCTTTAACTACAGATTATATATCTGTCATCAGAAGATCAACTGAGTCAAGTTTAGAAAGCCTCATTACTGAAAAGTTAACCAGCTGATGAATTTTGTAAGCCTTGATCTCCAAAACTAGAAAATTGTCTACTAAATTGAGGAGAAATTGCAAGTGTTTTGGTTAAAAAAATAATAGGTCTCTTAGAGGATTTACGAGGATGCAAGTTAGCATTGGAATAAGAAAGGATATAGGAACAAGATAACTTGTTTGCTATTCTGAGCTCAAATTTATCATATAGAAATTTGTGGGTCTCACTAAGATAGCTCAAAATGGATTCCCTCATCACCACTTGTAATATTTTGCTCATGACTGGTTTTAGATAAAAAGAATGGTATATGGTGACTTGCTAGGAAGGCTTCCCTGATCCAGAACTATATCTTGTCCTCTTGGACACAGTGCCTAAAATGCAACCAACAGTTTTAGAGCATCATAATTTCAGGGTATTTCTTTTTGCAATACAAACATTCTTGGGAAAAAAAGACCATTAAAGTTATCATCAATCCTTAATACTTTGGTAAGATTTAGTTTGTTAGATTCCTTTTCTTCTCTTATTAATGATAGACTATTAAGAAATTATTGTTTTAGTAGAAAGAAAATAGCTACCTATTACTACATTTAAATAAACATCTTGTATTTAAACTTGTCAGTCTCAAAAAAGAAAAAAAAATCAGTTAATTTCAACAATGTTTGTTAAATGCCCAGTATATACAAAATATTGTATTAGGCATAGAAATATAATCTTTGCCTTTAAAGAGTTTATGATCTCTAGGTCAGAATAAGGGTTCAGTGGAAACCAGTTAGAGATGGCAAAGTGGTATAGTAGCTAAAGCACTGGACATGGAGTCAGGGAAATCTTGGGTTTAAATGTGGCTTCAGTTATTTATTATCTGTGAGACTTAATGAAATTGCAGTTTTAGTTGCAATTTAACCCTTGGGATAAGGTTAATTTGAACTGCCAAAATTAAAGAGGTGGAAATCAATCAATCAGGATTCACTAATGCCTACTATGTTTTAGGCAATTTAATTTCTTTACAAGTAAAATTATAAACTCAAATAAGGCAATGGGCAAAATAGGGAAATAGAACAGAACAAATGCTGGAACAAAGTTTGAGAAATTTTATTTATTTATTCAAAGTATTTAAAGTGTTTTATGATTTGGTTCTTGTCTACCTTTCCAACTTTATTATACATTATTCCATTTTCAAGCCTAGCCCAGGCAAATTAGTTTTGTTGTTCCTCATCCTAGCAGTTCATCTTCTCTCTTTTTGCCTTTCAATGGTTATTTCCCATGCCTGGAATGCACTCCTTTATCACTTTTGCTCTTGGAATTCCTTGTTGCCTTCAAGGATCAGCTCAGGAACTACCACCTACACACACACACACACACACACACACACACACACAGACACACACACACATGTGCAAAAATCCTGAGGATTTATTGGGTATGGGCTGATATATGTACATATTTTTGCACCTGATCAGAATGTAAGCTCCTTGAAGAGGAAGGCCCAGCACTTAGGATGTGTCTAATATGTGTCAGGTGGCTAATAAATGATGGTTGACAGACTAATTTAATGTATGTGAGAGAAGATCAGGGAAGACTTTATCAAAGACGTGTCACTTGAAGTGACTCGAGTTTGAAAGATAAGGATTTTAACAGCCAGAAATGAAAAGGGAGTGCATTCCAAAGATGATGGACAGTGCATGAAAGGGCAGAGGTGGATGGCATTGAGATAAGATCTAGAATGACTAAAACCAAGAGTAAGCGAAAGGGAACAATATGAAATAGTGTTATAGAGTCCAGCTGGAGATGGTCTATAGACTAGAACTTTAACTTAAACTTTCTACTTGTGACCCCTTTTCACCTGAGAAATGCTTATGTGAATCCTAGTATGCAGATATAGAAATAGGCATACAAATAAAACATTTACTAATAATAAATCATAATTCCATGGCTCCACATTGTTATGAGACTCCACATGGGGTCACAGACCTCAGTTTAAGAAGCTGGGCCTTAAATGCCAATCTAAAGAATCTAGGTTTTATTCTTTGAGGCTCTCCCTCGCAATGGGGGTCTTTGAACCAATGACCTGGTTACAGTGTAAGTGGAAAGGAAGGATTGTGAGGGATATTCTTGAATTGTAATTAATAGGGATCAGACAAGATTGTACATGGTGCTGACTATATAGATTTGGAATCATTTAATAGTAGCAAGTGAAGACATTGGAGAGTGTAAAGGAGAAGGCCAAGATTAAACCTGGGAGGGGGCCAGAAGATGAGAAGGCACAGGATCAACAAATAAAGCCAAAAAAGAACAATCAGCTAAGAGAACCAGGAAGGAATAATGCCATAGAAAGATTGAACACAAAGAACATCAAGGAGACTAGCATTGTCCAGCACTTAACACAGTGCCTAGAAAACAGTAAGAACTTAATGTTGTATTGAACCACAGTGTCAAATGGTATAGATTTAGTAATGATGAGATTAGCAGCCCTGGGGGGAGTTGTTTTGGTAGAGTCAGTGTAAAAGAGTTGAAGGGGTTGAGGAAGGAGTCAATCCACAATGATTAAAACAGACTATAGCTGAAACAGCAAGTCAATGGAAGGTTTCTGTGGGGTTATTTTTAAGACAGGGAAATTTAAGCAGAGTTTTAGGCAGTGAAGGATATGAAAGGAAGACACTGAAAATGGAGGGGGAAGTGTATGGCACTAATAGTGAAATCTCCCAAAGGAATGGAGAGATAATGTACATATAGGGATATCAAGTAGCAAGTGGATAAGGAGAGCCAT
Source organism: Sminthopsis crassicaudata (assembly GCF_048593235.1). NCBI lineage: Eukaryota > Metazoa > Chordata > Mammalia > Dasyuromorphia > Dasyuridae > Sminthopsis > Sminthopsis crassicaudata. The sequence continues at coordinate 137,346,285 of NC_133618.1, read as the reverse complement.
CCATTCCGCGACTTCCTCTTCAAGCCACAGGGTCCTCTACTTCTGGGCCTTGGCACAAGCTGCCCTCCCTGCCTGGCATGCTCTTCCTCATTTGATTCTTGGAAGCTCTAGCTCTTTTCAAGCTAAAGCGTCACCTTCTGCTCTGCCATTATTAGCTCTCTTCTTCACCAAAACAACTCTGAATGTACTTGGCTGGGTACATGCAGCAGGCCTCCAGCAGAAAAGAATGCAATCTCCTTGAGGGCAGGAACTTCTATTTTTCTTTTCAGGACGTGCTTTCCATCCTGTGCATATGGAACCGTTCAGTTGCTCATGCAACTGAACGGACTCTTGATGGCTGAGGGCAGAAAGGTTTTAAAGTATGGAGGGGAGATGAGCAAAATTATAGCTTCAATCCTCAGTTGAGTAGAAATTAACTGCTGAAATTGTTGACTAGCTCATGAGGTCAAGGCCTTGCTGGGGATGTTTGAAATAGCCACCCTAAGTAGTATAAGAATCAGATTGATAAAAGAATGGCAAAACAGAGGGGAAGGCCTAATTAGGCCATGAATTGGATGGTTTGGATTTGTAATGAACCCAGCAACCAAATATTCACAACTTCTTCCAGTTGTCTGGAGTTCGAGAACAGGAACAGAAATGTAGATAGGTAGGGTGAAGCCCATCAATCAGCTCAACTCTACAAACTTCTCCCTTAGTTGCCAAGGTTTGCTGGTCCCCAAAATTATCTATTGGATTTTCTGGTAACAATTCCCTTTCAGTGAAAAGGAAAGGAGGCAATGAAATTACCTTATGTGGTTTGCTCAAGGTTGATTGTTCTGCATCTCAGTGGCAAAGTGTGGAGTGGATATTTAGTGCTCTAGGGCTAGAGGAACTTTTCATAAGAATCCAACCTTGTGGAAGAATATTAGTCTCCTTGCACTCTACTCTCCACTTTCCCCTAACTAGATGTATTTGTTTACAAACTTTTAACTAAACTTCAATTCCTAGAATAGCCTGGCACTGAAACTAACTTATGTGGCTGGAATGAACTGCTTCATGTGGTAAGACAATTCAGAACTGACACAAATTCCCTTTGAACAATATTATTTAACTTTTAAAAAAGGAAATTAGGTTTTTTTGATTTTATCTTTTTATTCTTCAACATTGTATTATGAATCGATTCTTACATTTGTAGAGGTATTGATAAATAACAATACTTGCTTTGTTTCTGAAAATTAAGAATAGCTATGATTCAAATATTGAATCTTGGCTAAATGGGTTAAACTTCTATGGTTTTACTATCAACTATTCTCTATTTAAATAATTGCACTGATATTAAATAAAACATGAAAACATGCATATTCCACAAATACCCTTTTGAATATCATAATATAGTGAAACATATAATGTACAAGATTTTTCCAAGAAGCTGAAAGCCAAAAAGCATAAACAATACACAATGGTTGTAATGGGGCCAGCATCTAAACACAGAAGCCCAGGCAGGCACAGCTCAGCCCAGTGACTCATCAGGGTACCCACCCACTCTCCCTCTGGCTGTCCCCTTTGGCCCCCAAGTAGAATGTTGGAGTAAAAAAAAAACGAGGGAAGGCATAAATCATAGCAATATAAGCAAGAAAAAAAGCAACCACAAAAAGTCTTTTAAAATTAGAAAAAGGTAAAATCATGACATAAACAATACAGTCATTTACAGAGACTGGTAGGTAAGGCAACAAAGAAGTCCTAGAGAGGGTGCAGAATGCTCAATTAATATGATGTATTCACAATCTAAAATTTTTTTTTCCAGCAATTCTCTTCCATTTATTTAGCTATTTTAAAAAATGTCTGAAATCAGACTGAGGTCATAGTGTTTAGAAGTGGAGAAGCCTCTGGTTTTCACCTGAGCTAATCCTCTCATTTATGTTTTAGAAAACAGAGGCACAGAAAGGTTAAGTCATTTACCTAGAGATACACAGGCACTAAGCAGCAGAACTAGGGAATGGTGTTAGGTCTGTCGCTTTTAAATCTGGCCCTCTTTCTACTACTTCACATATAGGGTGGGTCTCTTTCATATTAGCTGTGATTAACTGTCAGGAATCCAAAGATGTAATATCATCCCTGACTGAACAGTTCTTCCCTAAGAGTGCAAAATAAATGACATGCTACAACTATTCTCGTTAACAAAAGTGTTTCTTGTGCCAAGTTGCCCAGTACTCAATTTTACTATACCATTTCCATTTATATAATAATGAAATAAACTATACAGGCAAAAATAGTTTAAAAATGACATGATTTATACATAAATTCAAAGAAATTTATACTCTTCAGCTTTTGAAAAAAGAATTCTGAATTGATTTTGCTACTAAACTGTCAGCAGAGTACAACTTGTGCTAAGTATTCATTCATTCCAGGGAGAGTTGTACACTGTCGGTCTGGTTTTGTGGCTGCTGATAGTCATATTTCCTCGCTGTTAAAAAATAAAAAGGAAAAAAAGATAGAAGTAATTTAGATTCATTTATTGTAAAAATAATAAAAGCAACTGATCATTCTGGCTAACATTATCAAAATGAGTTTCTCTACAATGAATTAATAACAGTTTTGGATTAAATAAGCATGCAATTCTTTCTCCTAAGTGAAAGCTAACCTGCATTATATTACTATCATTTACATACATATCAAGTATACAATAGTTTGTTCTACATATGTTAGACTTACTTAGGATTAATTAATATTACTCATTTTTAGAGGATTTTAGGATCAGAAAGGGACTTTAATACATTATTTAATTTGATCCTCAAAACATTAGATAGAACAGAAAAAGGGTTGTAGTGTACTACTTTATCCCCTTTTGCAGATTAGAAAATTGAAACTTACAGAAGTTAAGTGCCCTAAATCACATTTTTAGTAAGGAACAGAACATATATATGAGTAATGTTTCTTTTTAAATGAACAATTTAACAGTATAAGTAAAATAGACTACTTTAGGGTAAATAAATAATAACCTTTTGTCTACACTTTGAGGAATTTGCTAACGCTTTAAATGATAAATACAAAGTGACATTAACTTAAGATTTTGTCTATGGCATTAAAAAAAAGTCACTGAGAATATGTATGGCCAAAAGAAGGATAAATTAGTTATAAGGGGAGACTAAGAGATGGACAATTTCAGTGCTTCACTGATATCCAAGATGGATGAAAAGAATCAGCAGCTAGCTGAGTGGGAAAAGATGCTAGAATTGGAATCAAGAAGTCAAGTCAATAGGTCTTTATTAAGTGCCTACTCCATGCCAGGCATCAAGCTAAATGTTGGGTCTAGAAAAGCAAAAACAATTCAAGACCTCAAGAAACTCATAATCCAACAAAGAAGACAATGTGCAAACAATTTTATTCAAACAGTACAAAGACAGTGTAAAAGGGAGGCACTAATATTAAGGAAGAATGGAAATGGCTTCTTGCAAAAGGAGTGCTTTTATTAGCTAAGACTTGATGGATATAAAGGAAGCCAGAAGATGCTCCTGGTTCTGCTTCTGACTTTCCAGACTTTGCCATTTCATTTTGGACCCCCCCCCCTTCCAGTCCACTGGTGAGTTTTACCTGGGGCCTCCATTTTAGAGAAGACTTATTGACTTGACTTCTTGATCTTAAAAGCTGATTATGATTAACCTTCTCCTCAAGTGACTAGTTATCACAGATTCTGAATACCCTGCTCATCTTTCCTTCCCTTGCTCTCCACATTTCAGAGCACTCTCTCACTCCCCACTCCTAATCAGTATGGGTGGCCAGTAAAATAAAAAATAGCAAAGTGGAATTATCAAGGGGAACATAACTGGATGTACAACCATCCCTAAGATCAAAAAAGCATAATTTGGAAATTGTATTATACATTAACCAAAATTCACATGCTTGAAATGTGTGCCCAATCAGGAGAAACCATCTAGATGTTGTCAAAGTTCTGGTTCTATGATTTGTAAATTCAGATAAATTTCAGACCTCCCTATCTCCAGACCAGAAGACCATCAAATGACTTAAAATAATATTGATAATTTGGAGATGATTTGGATGTTAATGAACTAACCCTAAGGTAGCATAGATAGGAGTTGGTGTGTTTCCTCAAAAACAAAAAACCTTTTAAAAATGAGATCTCAAATTTCTGTCCCTGAGCCTTCTTCTGTCTCCTAAGAATCCTTCCTGCCAAGTGCTCCCAATACTAATCCTCTATTTACATAAGGGACTCAGACCCTCTTCATCCCTCTTCTTCACAATGCTGGCTCCTTTTCACTCTCTAACTACCCTACTTCCTTCTCCCTGCATTGTCTGCTACTATATAACCACTTTTCATCGCTTGTCTTTGTCTCTCTTTTGTTGTTAACCCTTACACTTGTGGTTATGAAAGGATGATTGTCCATAGTCAAATTACTATTAAATATCTGAGGCCGGATCTGAACTCAGATCTTCCAGATTCCAGATCTGGAATTCTATCTATTATACCATCTCACTGTTTATAATAATAAGATCAGTATCTGTAATGTCCACCTTATTAAAAATAAAATAATAAAATTTGCCTTCAGTTAATTTGGAAGATTCTTCATCCCAAATCAAAGGAAATGAACATGTAATGTACCATTTAAATATCAGAAATTCTTATTTACCTCTAACTAAGTTATTAGAGTACTTAATGTGTTTAATATTTCAAGATGTGAACTGTCCTAGTCCTAATACTAAGAAGATACAATGCCAACAGAAAACATAGTTAAGTAACTCTAGAGCTCTGAAACTGAACTCACTGTATATACTTACAAATAGAATACATTTCTAGTTGTTGCCTTAAACGGATTTTGCTCATTGTGTCATAGAAGCTAGGCTCCGTCAAAGTTTCTGACATAGGAGGCACACTGAAAATTCTCATGATTTTCCTTTTATTCCTAAAACACACATTTAAAAGTAATTAGAAATGTGAAAGACAATAATGTATGCTTATATAATGTTGTTATTCTCCTGTCCCAAATATAAGAATTTAAAAAAAATTTAAACATGATTTCATTATAATCTTCTTGGTTCCACTAAATGACTGAGTCATATCATTTGTGAAAAAGAAGCAGCAAAGTGTGCTACTTAGCTGTTTCTCTGGCGCAGGTATATTCACAAAAGGCAGAGTCTATAAATATATATAAGAATTTCCATAGTATAATTTAAGCAACATGTGCCCTGGTCTCTCACACTTCTAACAGTTCTTATCTTAATAGAACTGTAACACTTATGAGGGTTTTCCCCCTCAATTATAGGAGGATTTGAGGCACTGTAATATCCATTTTTCACATCTCATGTCTTCATAAACTTACCTTCTGGCATACATGAAAAGGCCAAAGCTAACAAGAATCACTATCAGGTACACATTGGTGGCCTCATTCCAGGCTTCATGAACAGTATAATCAATAGAGCCATCATCTCCCATTACCCCATAACCTCCAGCCATGATGCTACAATAGAAAAAAAAAAGAAATTATATTTTCTTATGGTTCTGTTGGTAGGACTGCTTACTTAATTAAAACCTACAATTAATTTTTTTTATTTTCAACTTTTAAAGACTTGTCCCAGGGGTGATGATTCAGGCTTTTCTGAGCAGCAGTGTTGCTAGGGAAAGCTGGTTGGGTGGTCAGTGCGTGCTTTCCAAATCTTAATCTGATAAAGATAAAGGCAGGAGGACACATTAAAAAAGCAGACCAACAGGGCTCTGGCTATGATGTCAAGGGAGCAATGCTGCAAAAACACTACTAGTCTTGAAAATATCTCGTAGTCCTAATAATACTGATTTTAATGCCAATGAGAATTTTGTAGGAAGTGAAGGGGTTAGAGCTCTTTCTTCCACATGCTTCATTATATTGAAAATTTGTAGTAGTTTATCTAGCTTTGGGTTCTGGATCAAATTCATTTGGAAAAAAATTAAGGGATTTAAAAGTTTTGTCCTTTATCTGATCTATTTACCTTCTCTACCAAAGTTCTGCTTTGATGATCATCATGGCATGGAGGTCATCCTGGAGTCTCAAATTTTTAATAGCTTTACTGGAGCATGACCCGAGTGAAGGATCATATGTTTGTTCCCAGGGGATCAGAGTAGCTTTAGAGTGAAGAATCTCTAGTCACAGGAACTTACTGAGATTTAGAGAGCTTGGGATATGCTACAGAAGGAATACTCACACTGGTGAAATCATTATAAACTTCCAAATTATTACCTTATTCTTCTGCCCAGTACTCTTCAGGGTCTCTACTGGATAAAAGCTCCTTAATATGGCATTTAAGTTTCTCTATAATTTGGCGCCAGAGTACTTTTCAAGCCTTATTTCACCATCTGCCATTGCTTAAACTCTACATTAGAGCTAAACTAAACTACTCAAATAAACACTTGCCTATGGTCACATGATTCTTAAGTACTAGAGACTGGAGAAACCTTGGATTCTTTAAGACTCCCCAAATTCTTTTTTTTAAATCCCCCCCAAATTCTTCAAGCCTAGCACTTGTACTTCACATTGTCTCTCATTTAAAACCTTAGCTAATGTTTTTGCATGAGCTATACTAGTTTAAATTTAGTGAGTACTATGAAAAATAAAGTTTAACTTGGTTAAAATTAGTATTGGGTTATGTGAGCACTTACTTTAAAATCAATTTGCATTTTGATGTGTATGAAAATATGTCCTCTGGAAATTAGCCAGAAGGAAATTGGGAATACCAGGCCTGAAATGAGGAAGACAAATTCAAATTAGGCCTCAAACACTTACTTATATGACCTTAGCAAGTCATTTAACCTTTGTTTATGATCAGTTTCCTCATCAGTAAAATGAGGATAATTATAGCATCTCTCTCTTGGATTGCTGTGAAGATCAAATGAGAAAATGATCTCAACATACATAGAGTGCTTGGCACATGGTAAGTACTATGTAAAAATAAATCAAAATTATTATTAAGTAGAAATATGTAGACCAGTGGTCCTCAAACTTTTTAAATAGGGGGCCAGTTCACTGTCCCTCAAACTGTGGGAGGGCCAGACTATAGTAAAAACAAAACCTCACACTGTCTCCGCCCTTCAGCCCATTTGCCATAACCAAGCAGGCCACATAAACGAACTCAGTGGCGGCATCTGGCCCCAGGGCCAGAACCCTTGATTGTAGACTTTAGAGATGCTAAATCCACATGCTTTGTTATACAACTGTGTTGAACTACTTAATCTTCAAAAGTCTGACTGCAGATTTTCTTATGAATAGAAGCAAACAGGTTTCTTCTTTTTAAAAAATTGTTTTAAGTGGGAAGGAAGCAGTGTGACTTAGTTGTTTAGGATTTGGCTGATACATTATTATGGCTCTGTTTAAATTCCTACCCATTTAGTTCAACCTGCTCTATGCAAGGGACAGTTTATTTTCTCATACTAGTCACATTAAGATAGTAAATATAAAATAGTTTGAGGAGGAAGAAAACATTAAAACTAGGGGCATGAAGAAAGACTTCATGTAGGAGATGGCACCTAAGTTGAGCCTTGGAGAAATAAGAGAATTCCAAGAGGAGAGACATGATAATCGAGTGCATTCCAGGGATGGGTGCTGACAGTCTCTGCTAAAAGATGAAGGCAGGAAAAGGCATGCCCACTTCAAGGAACTAGAGAATGGCAGAGCCAGACTTAAGTCTTCTTTCTATTCCATTAACCTGGTCCTCAGACACATTCTTTATAGTTCCCTATTGTGATCAATAATATGCATTATTAATGAGATGACTAACAGACAGGATATGGGTCTGTGAACAGGGCATAGAATAATACTAAGTGACCTACATGGGGATGGATCCTAATCTCAATTAGCTGAACTAGTAGTTACAGCATGCCCCCATAGCCTTCAATTTTAGTTAGGGAGCAAAATGTCCAAGGGCATTCATTCCTGTGGCACTCACCTGGCCAGTTAATGTTTCAATGAGATCCCTGACTAGTCACGATTAGAATGTCATTTGGGACTTTCTACAGTGCCAAATGACCTTTGTCACAAACTGTTTTTGTGCAGGATTACTTGAATAAGGACTTCAGTTGTTTCAGAATGGAGAGATGCTAGGGGGAATCTCACAAACTCCAGGTAAAAATCTCATCCGATCAGGATAAAATGGCATAATAAAATGTAGTCAAAACAATCTCAGGAATTTCAGGTTTCAGCCAGTATATAAGTTGACTTGGGAATCAAATGATTCTGCCATCATGTAAGACCCTAGTACTCTTTTTATAGGTTCCACAAACGTATGACATTTTCAGGCAGATTTCATGTTTCACAATATAGAGAACTTTGTGCTTCTGAGAAGGCACTAGAAAAAAACTAACGTGCAGTTCCTCTTGATTCTTATGTAGGTAGGCAAAGTCTCAGTGAACTCAGCTTCTGCCACACCACAGGCCCGAGGAACTGTAATGTCAACTCCAAATCCTTTGAACATCCAAATTCCTTCTTTTACAAAGGTGGCACAGAGAAGCCAGAAGGCAGGAAACTACTGGCCGAAGGGGGTTAAAAAAGGAAAGAAAGGGGAAGCGGGTCGGGGGCAGGAGAAGGGAAGTTCTTCCTGACTCCAGGTCAGCTGGATCCTCCGGACCACATAAATCTATCTAGAATGCCAACTTCTTTTAGGAGGCGAAGAACCTGGGCCCAAAGGCGAAGTTCTGAACAAGGGTTCCCCACCCCCGTTCCCTTTCCCCTTATAATGGGCTGGTTAGAAGAGGAGTAAGAAAAGGAAGGGAATGGAGGGAGCAGAAGCACTGGGACAAGGGACCGGAAGGGAGAGCCAGGTAGCGAATGGGGAATAGGGATTAGAATGAAGGGAAAGAAACGGGGGTAAGGGGAGGGAGTGGGGATAGAAGAGCGAGGAAGAGAAGGGAACAAGTCTAACAAGGGGGACAAGGAAGGCATCCGGATGAGGAGGCGGGGTGATAAGATGTAGGGGCGGGGCTTGGGCCAGTGACGCGACCCTCATACAGAGCGGGGGGAGGAGGAAGGAAAGAGAAGGACGGAGGGTGGGGGAGGGGAGGGAGCGAGGGAGGGAACCGACTCCAACTCACGCTCGAGAGGCGGCCCCGGGGCCAGCACCTCGTCCCGCTCACAGCCTCCTTCCCCCTAGCTCGGGACCGGGCGCACAGGAACTGCTTAGACCCGGCGGCCCTGGCCGACCCCTGCAGTCGTCATTTCCTGTCGGCCTGTCTGTTTCCGGAGAGGAGGAGAAGCCTGATATAGATTGATATCACCTATATCTGTCTATAACCTATACGTTAGGTTGTTTATTTTTTCCTTTACGGTTTGCTTTTTCCTTTTCTTCCCAGTTTTTGACCGGGACAGAAGCTGCGGCCCCGGTGCCGCCTCCGGGCGCGTGAGTGGACCCGGGTTCCCCTCCCCCTTCGGATGCGTCACCGTCCCGCCCCCTTCGAGACCCCCTCCCCTTTTCTCCCCCTCCCAGACTCGAGCAGAGGGGTCTCGGTTAACGGTCTCGCAGAAAGTGCGCATGTCCGCCAGAGACCACCCCACTTCCTTGTCCCCTCCCCGCGAGCTCTAGGGGAGAGGACGGGAGGGGAGGGGAAGTAGGGACCCTTTTCTCGAGACCGAGCGGAAACCTCTGGCCCGCCTTAGGGGGTGTCCCCATATGCGGGTAGGTGGAGCTGCGACCCCGCCCTCTATCCGACTGTTTCGCCCTCCCCTTTTGTCGCGCTCCATTTCCTCATTCGAGGGTCTTGCCAGCCCCTTCTCCCCCCTCTTGCGCTCTTTGAGTGGGGGGAGGGGGGTAATGAGAGATTTCAAGCCCCGCCCCAGCCCAGAAGAAAGGCGCGAGGCGGGGGGTAGGGGGCGGGGCTTGCGGGCGCTCCCCTTCCCGGGGAAGCGAAGCAGGGGGTGGAGCCTGCGAGCCCTCCCCTCTTTCCTCTCCTTGGAAGGCGAGGCGGGGGCGGAGCGTACTAGCGCCGTCCCCTTCGCTCTCCTGCCCGTGGTGGCGGGGGGGAGAAAGAGCGAGCGGCGCCCAGGGTGTGGGCGGAGGATCCAAGGCCAGGCGCGGTCTCGGTCCGGCTGCCCTGCTAGATTGGACCACGTGCGCAGTGGGCTCCCCGGCGCTAGGCAGGAAAGGTTGACAAGTGGTGCGGCCCCAGCCCTGCCCTCGAGGGTGAGCTCTGGAGCCCCTGGTGCGAGTGGAAAGGTTAGGGTTGGGACAAGAGGTGGAAGGTCTGCGGGTGTTCCACGCGTGGGTGGGAGGAAGGAGTGTGGCCCGTCGGACTGTCACGGCTAAATTGTAAAAATGCTAACTTTTGGGGGGGGGGGATGGCGAGAAGGGGAGCGAAGAAAAAAAAAGTCGTGATTACCTTGTAACGGGTAGGATGTATTCTTGCTTTCCAAACAAATGGCTTTCGTTTTCTTGCCCCCAGTTCCCTCTCCTGTTTCTTCTCTAGGGTTCTTGGGATGGAGACTAGGAAATGATATATAGACTCAGGCTGTGGTCAGCTGCACGTAATGATTGGTGGTTGGAGTAAATGTCGGAAAAGTTTTATACTTTGATAAAGTGTTTTTTTTTGTTTTGTTTTGTTTTGTTTTTTGTTTTTAGTGGCGAATGGCTCTCAGTTTAAGGCAGGTAGAAAGTTTTCATAGATTTTCCTTAGTAATGTTGAAATATTGAAATTTAAATGGTTGGGGCAGCTTTGCCCACTAACCAAAAGGGGCTAATAGCTTGCGTTGAGCAAGTATGGTAGTAAATTGCTGCATTAACATAATTATATTGAGTTTATTCCTGGAAGGAGTAATAGGTAAATTCATAATAGATTAGTAGCTGGAGGACTGATTTTTGAAATTGTATGCAGTAGCAAATTTATATTTTTGGTAGATCAGTAAATTGAACAGTTAAATCACTGTATAATAGCATATGAGATACAGTACTATAATGGTTCCATAATACATTGGAGTTGGTTATAAATAACTATGGTATGTATGGATATAGTCCCAGCCACTTGGGGGAATCAGGAAGGCCTCCACGATTACTCTTGACTCTTATCTTCATACATGTGCTAAATACTTAGGAATGCTAATTTTTCCAACATCCATTAGACAAATTAACATATTTCACCTGGGCCCTGTTGTTAGAATCTCATAAATAGGGAACATTTCCACCACATTTCCACCTATCCTAGCAATTCTGTAGCCTAATTGCATTAAGTTGGTCACCCCATGAGCAATGTGTGATTGTATAATGGAAAAAGCTAAGCCAGATGGCATAGCCGCTGCCTAAATCTTACTCTATTTTCTGGGCACAAAATTTATTTCTTAATGAAATGTAATTAGCTGGCATAAATCGTAATTATCTTTACACAAAGTCCAGGAAATGTAAAACTTCAAAGTAAGCTGATAACATTATATCTTGTATACCTTTGAGTGGTTAGGCATAGAGATACTTTGTAGATATTTTAACTTTAAGGATTTTCCTGTATTCGTTTCATTGTTATACATTAAGTCCACATTTGTTTTAATTTGGTTTAATATTCCTTTAAAAAAAAGTCAAGTAGGTAACTGAAATGTAATGACTCATCTAAGGATAGCTGATTCAGATTGCTATTGATTTGATACTTACGGCTTCTGAGAGTGGTATGGTTTGGAATTTGTGTTCTTATGAGGATGGAAGATGAGTGATGAAAGTAAGTTCTAGTAGAGAATGGGAGGAAATGGAAAGTCTGAGCCTCTTGATCCATTTTTATGCATCTACTCCAGGGTTCAATCCTGAGTCTTCTCTTCTCCCTTTACATTTTCTCCTTTAGTGACCTCACCAGGTCCTATGAAATCAACTATTATTTCTGGGCAGATGACTTCCATATCTACATACCCAGGAACCCTCATATCTCTGCTGAACTTCAGTCAGCGATTGCCTTCCCAATCGCCTTCTGGATATCTTCACTTGGATGTCCCATAGAGTTCTAAAATAGAACTCATTATCTTTTACCCGAACCCATTCCTCCTATTTATGCTGATGGCCCACCATACTTGTCATCCAGCTTCATAACCTCCAAAGTCATCACAGGACTCTTCATTTTCCTTCATCAGCCATATCCAAAACAGTTGCCAAGTTTAGATATTTCTACCTCATCAACATATTGTTTCTCCTCATGAAATCTGTGTTGAGCCAAATTGTCCTACTTGCTATACAACATTCCATCTTCCTTTTCTGTTCCTTTGCACAGTCTGTTCCCCATTCCTGGAATGCCTGTCCTTTCTCATCCTCACCTCTGAACCCCTATCTTCCTTCAAAATTTAACTCGACTGACAACTCCTTTAAGAGGTTACCTGATTCTCTCAGTTGATAGTGCCTGCTTACTTCAAATCACTATGTATTTTTTTAAAGAACATATCCTAGATTTTCAATGAATGCGTTCTTCCCCCAACTCCCAATAAGCTTCTAAAGTACAGAGACTGTTATACTTTTGCATTTGGAACCAAGGGACCTATCCTAGTACTTAGCACATAATATCTAATAGTATTTATATGCTATACTTTGAGGTTTTAAGAGTACTCAAATTTGTTATCTTATTTGATCCTGTGTTCTATTTTAATAGTCTCAAATAAACTGAGACTGAGAAGTTGTGACTTTCTTGGTAGTTATACAACTAGTAAGTGATTGAGGCAGAATTTGAACCCCCATCTTCTTCACTTCAATTTATCCATTCAGCTATATATATTCCTATTGATAGATAGAAGGTCTTGTATTTGATGAAAAGTGATATGTCTTACCTACATTTCACTTGTAAATAGATGTGGAAGGGTGAAAGATTCAAAAGATGTTTTGCTGTAGTAGTAGTTTGTATAGCTATGTGATATTTGCAAGAAGCTACCTGTATCTAAAGTCTATTCCCTGGAAAATGGGGAGAAAATGGGATGGCATGAATGGAGGAGACAAGAAACAGTTGTTCAAATTGAAAAAGAAAGAAAGAAATGCACATAATTTGGAAGTTAATCCTAACCTGTGAGCCTGTTACCTAATACCACACACATTTATTTCAAAGTCTTTTCTTAACTGAAGGTATATTCTTGAAACTGTTGACTGTTGGTTATAGAAAATGTAGTAATTCCTATGGGGCAAAATCCAAGAAAACATTATTCTCCTACCTCCACCCCTCCATTTTACAGAGGAAAACTCAGTAATTTTAATTGCATAGGTTTCGAAGTCTATTAAGCCTTACATATTTTACTTGCTCACAAATAGGTAAATATTCTTGTAAAGAAACTTTTAAGGCAGGAAATGTTTAACTTGCTATATATTACCTAAAAATTCATTCTTGCTGAATTTTGTCTCCTCATTCTGTAACTTCCCTAACCTGTTTCTATACATTGTCACTGAGATCAAGTCACTTTGACTCCTTATATGCAGTTCCATTCTCTCAGGAGTTACAAGCTTGGCTTAGGAACTATTTTATTCCTTCCTAATTACAAGCCTTTGCTCTTGCTCTTTACCACACCTGGAATGGATGCTCTTTTCCTACTCTCTACCTGTGTGAATTCTTTCTTAATCCTTCAGGGTCAAGTCAAAATTTCACCTCTTCTACAGTCTCCACTTCTTGTCATTTTCCCTTCTCTAATAGCTTTCACTGTCAATTCTACTGTTTGGTCATCTAGGCAACAATATAGATTAGTATATAGTTAACTTTTTTGCATATTCTTAAAAACTTTTTTTCATCTTGAAGAGAAATTGTAAACTCCCAAAAGGCAACAGCAGTATCTTATTCAGTACTGCTTTTGTTTTTCCTCTCTAATTTCCTGGGATAGTATTAAACATTACAGACCTATGAATATTTACTGAGTGAAAATTGGGTGCCAAAAGGGAATAATTAAGAATTAGAAGATGTGATTGCAGTCTGAAGAGAATCTTACGCATAAAATCACAGAACAAGGTTAAAATATGGTCACAATGGGACCAGAATGTGACTCTCTTGGCAAATGGGGAGATCAAAGGATTAGAACCAGTCTGTTGAATAGAATAATAGTGACCTTGCCTTGATTCTGTACTAAGTACAAATCTAGATATACTAAGTGGAGTAGACTTAATGAAGGAATAGTAGGGGAAGAATATACTTCAGGATGTCCAAAGTCAAGATGGGGAATGTTTTTTTATAATGCTCTCTGTAAAACAGTCCAAATGGAACCGGATGGGGATTACAACTCCCAGCAGACAGCATGGGGCAGAGATTTTTATTTTTGCTTTAAGCCATACTCCCTCATGGGAGTACAGCTCCCATTTCTTCAGGTTGTGTGGGAAAGTAGGCTTCTATATATAGAAGTGTGTTCTACAGACATTTTTCTAGGAATTTATCTAGTCAGTCCATAGACAGTTGAACAACTGTAATTCAGACCCTTCAACTGCATGTCTTAGAAAGTTTCTCTGCTCTTCAAACCCAAGGTAATATATATTGGCATCAATAATCCATTGCTTGAGTGAAATAATTTGGAATGATAGCTGGTATCATAATGCCTTTTCTTCCTTTCAAAAAGCCTTTAGTGGTAGTAATTTTCCAGAGTACTTTCATTCCCTCAGGGTTTCCTGTGTTTTGTTACCTGCTTTCTTTGCCTTTGCATGGAATGAAGTCTATTTTTCTGCTTGTCCTGAGAAAGACAGAACAGTTGATGTTTGGGGTAAAGTGGCTTCTATAGGATGTTTCGCTGGTGTGTGTGTGGGAGCAATATGTAAAAATATGCCTTAGTTTTTGTGCCAAAACAGTAAGAAAATAGTTTTGAATCATTTGGAGAAGATGAGGGCTTTCAAACAAAATACGGCAAAATCTGTGAAGGGCACCTGGTGCTCTTTAGAAACCCAGAATTACAAGTCCTTTTTGTTGGGAAGTGACTAGATGCTATTTTGGGCATCAGGCCATCCATAGAGCTATTGAATTTGAATGACACCACAGATATGGCAGTTTAATACACCACCACAACAGCTGTCCAGAAATTGGAGAAGGAAGTGTTTATCCTGGAATGAAGCATCGCCAGCAAACCTGGTCCCTGGTTAGCAATCAGGGAAGGACACGTTACCTACAGGTATAGTATATGGTATCATAGATGAGCTACATTTAGTTAAAAACTGTTTGTTTTCTGGGCTAGAACCTTATAGTAGAATTCATGGATGCCATCTTAATAATTATTTGCACATATTTTGTCATTCTCTGTCATAGAAACAATTAGGGTCATGGACTTAGAATAGAAAGGGACTTCCAGGGCCATTCAGTGCAATTCTCTCATTTTACAGATGAGGAAACTTGGGGCCTAGAGAGATGAGATGCCTTGCCCAAGGTCATGCAGGTAGCAAAGAGAGACAGTTATGGATGCTGACAAAAATTGTATTCATCTATATACATGTCTTGGGAACTTGGGAAAATGGAAGTTCTTTCAAATAATTTATTGTTGTTTAATTAGTATTTTAGACTTAGTCATAATTTTAGACAATTCCCTTGGATGTAGGCTATTGAGGAGAAAATGATAAATTGATCTATGGTAAATGGATCTATAAAAGATGCTCCTTTCTCACTTCACAGATCACAGAATTTTAGAGTTCAAAGGGACATATTTGATTATTTAGCACAGTCCTCTTGTTGTAAATCAGTAAGCAGGTATAAAGGAATTCATTATTTTGCTCAAGGGTCACATAGCCTGTGGTGATAGGACATAGAATTATAGGTCATCAGATCTTAGAGATTATTTAATTCAGCTTTTTCCTATTTTTACTGAAAACAGGTCCAGTTTAATATACCAATGCATAACTTGTTTTATTTATTGTTAGATTATTTCAGTATGTTCACAAATTGTCCACATGAATGCAGAAAACTGGTGTTTCCTGAATGCTATTTGCCATATTAGAAAAAAAGCATTAAAGTTGTTTTGCAAGAAAATAAAACTAGTATTTTTAAGTATTTTAGGTGAATTCTTTCATTATCAAACTCTGTATATAAACTCTTCATGCTCTTTCCTGATTTTCTGCTTAGTTTAAAACATAGTGTAATTTAATAAATTAGAAAACTAAAAATTGTAATTCCTATTGTTTCAATTTTAGCTATAATAATAGAGCTATTTTAAGAATTTATACTGCCTACTATTTAGATATTTCCTAAAATTTGGTTGATTTTTAAGAAAATGTTTTTTTTCTTTTTTTTTTTTTTAGGTATTCTAGAGGGCAGCTATTGGAATTCATATTGGAATATGAAGGATTGTATGTATACTAGATTCAGTATGTTCTCAGTAGTCTTGGATTACCAGGATTACTCTTCTTCAAGAAGTCCCTTTCTTCAAAATCCACTAGAACACCTAAGGAGCCACCACCATTGTTCAGAAGTAGATTGAAATGTGTCACATATTCTTGAACAAGATCACAGAATGTGTGGTGAAAATGTTAAGATGTTCATGGAAGAAAGGAAAAAGGAATAACAGTGGGAAAAGGGGAATCATCTTGAGAAGTCTCCAGTGCCAATAGAATTACTGATATGCAATGAAAAACATTTCAGAAAATTCAGATGCCTGTATAATATGGGTGATACAGCAGCTTACAAAAACGTTTTGTTTTCTGTCTACTTTGATATCTAGTTTCAGATTTTCTTCTTACTACATCATCATGTAGATTCTGTTTCTAGTCAAGATGCTTTTCACTTTGAATAGAGATACCAAAATAGAAATGTAGAAGAAGCAATGCCACCATTGGAGTAATAGCAATTGAAAGTTTATATCTGATTGAACAGTACAGATAAATAGGTACTGCATAGTGATTTGAATATTCTTACCTATATCAGTTTTAAATTGAAGCTTCTTAGTCCAGTCTTTTTGGTGGAGACCCAATTCTTTCTTGAATAAATCAGAAAGCATTCAATCTGTTATTGAGTTGAAGATTTGAGTTACATAATTTAATTTTAAAATTTAATTTTCTTTTATTATGATCATTGTATCTTGGAATGTCTTCCAAATCATGTAACAGAGGTTAACATCTGTATAGTATCTCACATAGACTAGAGAGCTCCCATTCTTTTTTTTTCCTTTTTAGGATTAGGAAAAATAAGAATTACAAGGGAAAATCTTTTTTAAAAAATGCCAAAACAGAATTGGTATGGTAGACAAGAAATCTGTTTCCATTTTGAAGATAGTGAAAATATTAAGTTAAATTGCTATTCCTTTATTTTAATCTTTATATTTCAATGAAAAAGCTAGTATCATTTGAATTTTTTTAACTGTTTTGAAAGAATAATAAAGATGATATAAAACTTAAACAATTTTAAGCTATTTCAATTAAATTCAGTAAGCATTTACTAAGTACCTATGATGTGCTGGGTACCGTGTTAGAAATGTGAAAAGAAACAAAGGAATGAGCAGAATCTATTCTTAGAGATTTGGTAGAGAAGAAATATTCTAAAAGTGAAATAACAATTCTGTCATGTTTCTGTTTTTTTAATATATGTTCAATATTTAATAAGCTAGAGACTATTTTTAAAATATACTGTTTCTTTTATTTTTATAGACTTGGTATGTTATTTCTGATCTAATAATTTTTTGTAATTATGCATTATCCTGAAAATTCCATTAGCAACTAACAGTAAAGGTTCATATGAAGCTTATATGTATTAATATTTTTTTGATATTTTGTCTAGATGTAATGGAAAGACAATGGTTATGAACTTTTATACTGCTTTAAATTGGTTAATGATTTGTGGTATCTAGTTTTTAGATTCACATATTATTAGGAATGATGATTTACTACCTAGTAGCTAATTTTCTCCCATGTTTCTGAAAAGTTTTGGGTTTAAAGACAATTCAGAGAGCAAACTTTTAGAAAACTCCATATATTGTAAATTATGATAAATTTGTGAATCTTAAAATTTTCTGACAGATTTACGTTGTTCATTTGTTATTTATCATCCTGCTCATCACTGGACTAAGAATGGGTTTGAAATAATAATCACTTCCTATGAGTAGTACTCAGAAGCAGTATCTAAACAATTCTTGATCCATATAAAATCAAAACTTAAATTTTTATATTCCCCATTCCAATTCTACAAATACAGAATGTGAAATGAACAAACTGCTTTTTCCTAAACAAACATGTGAGAACATTTATATATATATATATATATATATATATATATATATATATATATATATATATATATATATATATATATATAAAAATAAATTGTCCTTGACTAAACTCCCAATATAAGACTAATTGTTCCTAGTTGTTCCTTCCTTTGAGCTGGAAAGGATTTAGAAATTAAAGGCAGAGATCTAGAGAAGTTAATTGAGTTATCTAAATTCACAGAAACCACACCACAGATTGGCTCCCCTGTGTTTTATAATTGCAAATCCAGTAATGTTTCCACTATACCACACTATTGTTCAAAATGTGTTTGAAATTCTACTTTTCTATTAAACCAACAGTATAATTACTTGGTCTGAGCATATTTAGGACTAAAAGATTTTGGTGTTATCAGAAGTCAAATCTAAAGTCAAATCTATTTTTTGGATGAATATTTTCTAGCATTGAGGATTTTCAAGAGTATACCAAAGTTAAAAAGTTATTCCAACCTGAAATGTGTACACAATGGCCTATTCAGCTCTCATCTACAGCAGATGCTAGGCTAGAGTGAGTGAACTATTCACCTATGTAAATTGACTCAGTGCCTCCCTTGTGTGTCACTTAGGGCTCATCATTTAGTTAAGTCCTCAATATGGTTGTGTATAACACAGTTGTAGTTCTTAGGGGTAATTTAAAATCTATCACTGAAGTAAATAGCTTCCCATAGTGACCTCTTTGAAGGAGATAATCATTTATGTAGTTTCTATGAGATTTTTTTGTTTTAATCAGATTTCTTTATAGTCATACCTCATACACTGGGTTGATTTATGATTACAGAATTATTTGGTAATATTGTCCCATGGATTATATCTCAAGAAAAGCGAAAATTAAAATATTCTTTTAAAAGGATAAAATTGACATTTCTCCTCTGGACTTAAGTTTCCTAGTCAGTAAAAGTGAGAGGAATAGACTAGATGACCTTAAAGAATCTAAAATTCTATAATCTATTTCCTTTTATTAGACAGTGCTATATATTCCCTCCTCCCTCCCCCCCAACATGTGGCAAATATTGGCAAACATATCAGTTTTTTGTTCTGTTTATCAATTATATTTCTTTCTAAATCATTACTCAATATTTCTTTAGAATGCTGTTTCTGCTAGATCCCTTGATAAGCTAGATTAAATAAACTAATACTTTAAATGAAGGAAATTGATCCTGCTGGCACTAGGTATTTCCCCCCTTTATTGTTAAGTTTAGAAATCCTGGCTCAACATATCATGAGTCTTATGTTTGTATATGATATAGATTGTAAAATGATAGGTAGATTTAAGACTTTTTAAATAGCAAATAGGAAGATAGAATTGCCAAAGTAATTAACATTCATATCTTTTAATTCCATTTTTAAAAATAACTTTTTTATTTACATAGAGAAATTGGGCTTGTTTAAATAATTTATGGGTAAATGTTAAGAGGTTATATGTTTACTATTGACAATCTCCAAAATAAAATGTGTATCATCACCAAATATTTAAAACAAGATAATCCTAAAAGTTTTTTTTTGTTTGTTTTGTTTTGTTTTTTGGTATGTTCTAAAGGCAATTATGAACAGTGGAAAGAATTTTAAACGTTAGAACCAGGAGCTATCTGGGTTTGAACCCTCCCTTTGACACATACTAATTTGGTGACTGAGGAGAAATCATTTTACCTCCCTGAGAGTCATTTGTAAAACAGGGATAATAATACTGAGACAAAGTATTATTTCTCACTTATATTAATCACCAGTTGTTGAATTAGGACTAAGGTAGGTTTTTTTTCTCCCTTTTCCTTTTGTTATTTGGAAATCAGCACCTGTAAGTTATTCAGACAACTTTTGGAATATAGGATTCATAATGAAAAAACTCATATCTGATCAAAATGTAAATATATTTTAGTTTAGGTGAATTGATGCATTCCAGCCCATTATATTTTGCTCACAGATCTGGGTAATCCTCTTTTGTCTTGATTAGCCTAAACTAGCGATATAGGTATAGATAAATCTTTTTGTCCAGGATTGATTGATCAAAGACAAATTCCCCAGCTGCTCATTAGAATAAACCTACCTTTCATTATAATATTCATTCTTCCCATTAATTGTTAACCAGTTAGAATTGATTGCCACTCTCAGGAGCATCCACTCTTCCAAGGGGTAAGCCGGGAGGGGTTTCCATGAAGGTCTTTGGCATTAGAGAATGCCCTTGATCTTTTTATTAATTATTGATAGCATGATTAATAAAATGACTAATTACCCCAAAATTATGTCTCTTGAATTTTCTATCACAATACTTATAGGACTCGTCTCAAAGGGTTACCATGAGATCAGATGAATTAATATGTATAAAGTGCTTTTCAAATCTTAAAATCTGATGTAAATGTCAAATGTTATTTTTATTATTTCAATTTTTAGTTTAGGGGTTGATTATCAGGAAAATTGCTTTCATTTTTACTTCCTTGGAAAATTATCAGAGATTTGAAAATGTTAATAGTGGCAAGATTTAACCTCCCAATTGAGAACCAGTATACCAGGGGAAAGCTGCAGACATTGAATAGTGTTTGCTTCACTAGACTAATTTCCTATAGCTCCACTCCCACCCTTCCCACCACCACCAAAGCTTTTGAGTATCTACTACCTGTCTTCATTTTTATTTTTGCATTTCTTAGTTTTGAGTCAAACAAACAAATTAAGTTGCCATTGGTTTTATAAATACATAACCTTTTGAGATAAGGATTTCTCTAATGCCTATATATTGAGACTATGTCTTAACATTCTTTTTGTAGATTGGTAAATAGCAAATGTTTTTCAAACATCCTTTTTCTTGGGACAATGTAAACATTTGTAAATAGCAGCTATTGGATTTAGCTTTGAAAAGTATAGACTCTATTGTACCACACTTTGAAATTTATTGAGGTTGGGATAGTCCTTTATGCTAACCTGTTTAAATAGAATTAAATAGCTTGTAATATGCTCGATGTGTGGAGGAAATGAAACAATCAATTACCAAGGATTTTAAATATCCTTTCAAATAAGATTGTTTTTAAAAACACGTGAAAAACTCTCAGATAACTGAGTTATACTAAAATTTCCTGACAGTTTTCTAAAATCAAGTGAAATTCTGACTTGATTGTCAAGGTTTCAGCTCTGGGAAGTTCCCTCACTATAATTTTTCAGCATCCTCCTGTCTCTATCCAGGAAAAAATTGTGCCTTTGCTTGCCCCACACTATTTCCTCATTGACCCTTTTAGTCTATTTTCCCATTCCAGTGTCTTGCAACCTAGTTTTCATCCCCCTTTGTTTCTCAGTCTTTAGGCTTATGAACTTTTACAGACTTGTTCTATGAACCTTCTCTAACCGAATTCTCACTTTTTGACCGTGCTTCCTTCTTGACATGTCCCTTTCCCTTCTCACAAGTGTTCTCCCAGGGCTTTGTCCTCAGCCCCCCTCATCAGGATCTGCATCTTCACTTTGGCTGCTCTTTCCTTCTGTGTCCAACTACTATTTCTCTGTAAATTACTCTCTCTTGTTTGTGCCCAGCCTTGATCTCTCCTCTGATTTCCAGCTACCTGTGGTTTGAAATTAGCTACCAGCTCCTTAGACTTAACATACCCCAAATCGAGCTCATCTTTCTGCCAACCTGCACCTCTTCCCATTCTCCCCGACATGGAGGCTTTGTTGACTTGTGCTTCTTCCTAAGTTCCACACCCTGCTCTTGAATCTATTGCCAATGGGTTCTTCTGCTACAGCATTTCTTAAAGCTTTCTCATAGCTCACACAGGTACTATTCTCATTAAACCCTTATCTCATTTTCATTTCCTACATTAACTAAAAGTTTTCTGAATGGTCTCTAGGTCTCTGTTCTCTTGCCTGCAAAATGATGTTCCTAATTAAAGGTTTGACCACCCTTACCCTCATCTCAGCTTAGGTAGTACCGCTGTTTGTAGGTTAAAATACTAACAGCCTGGTATTTGAGGTATTCTACAATCATTATAAACAATCTTTCCAGCATTTTTTTCTTTGTCAATTCTTTTGTGAAGTCTTCCTTCACAAAGCTGTTGCTTTTCCTACATCTAAAAATATTATTTATTTCATGTTATAACACTTTCTCCAACCTTCACGTTCTATCTTGTGTCTTATTTCTTTGAGCGCTTAAGTGTTTTATTTTCCCAGTTAGACTAAGTTTCTTGAAACCAAAGACTGTATGTTGGTTTTTATTGTTAAATCCAAATATATAACATGTACATAGTAAGCATTTGATAGATATTTGTTGTATTGAAATTAATTAAATTAATAAAAAATAAAGTTCCATTATGGTTTTATATTCTATCAGTAATCTTGTAACCATGATCATTCTTTTCCCTCGATCTGTTCAGGACAAGTGGAAAGAATGGGGGATGGTGGTGCTAAAGAATTGTTTTAAGAAATTTATCTTGATCACTATACCTTGATTACCTTTGCCATTTTACTAGGATTAGTCAGTCACCTAAAGAGAAAGAACATAAGTAACATTTAAATTGTCACTTTGAAAAATAGGTACTTTTTAAAATATAATCTTAGTTTTTTGGAGCTGGGAAAAACTTTAGGGATTATTTAGATTAGTCCTTTTGTTTTACAGTTGGGAAACTGAGGAAACCCTAGCAGCAGATCTCCATTGATCTTTTTATTAAACCATACTACTGCTACTGTAATGTCAAATCATTCTTTGAAGGCATTCTTAGAAACAGGAACTTTCTTTAATGTGACTCAGTGAATTGGAGAATTTGTTTTTCTGAAATCCTATTTAGGATTTCTTTGAGGGGGGTTTGTTTAGTTGTCCTAAAATATCAATTTAATTATCATTAATTATGTGATTTGTCTTACAATTTTAGGTTATAAATTTTTAAATAATTAAGTAAATAGTGAAATATAGTGAGGCTCTAGTTCAGGAGTTCATAACTTGGGGTGTCTTTTTTGGGGGAAGGAACAAAAATATTGCTATAGTTATTTCAGTATAATTGGTTTCCTTTATAATCCTATATAGTTTATTTTATCCCTTTAAAAAACATTATTCTGACAAGGGATCCACAAGCTGATTTATCACACAGCTAAACAGGACCATGACATGCAGAAGAGATTAAACACTCCCTCCTTTAGTGTGCAATTGGTTATGTCCCCAGTCCAAGGAAAATAATCATTTTGTGGTTAAAGCCTTTGTAAAAATTTTTGGTGTTCTTGCCTAGAAATAATTGTAGTATTTGTCATGAGATGCTTTAAGAGACAGAAATAAAGGTTCAACAATGTATGTGTTAGAATTGTGTTTTTTGTTTTTTATGTTCAGTTTTTATGTTATCCAATAATGGGAAAAAGTTTGGAGGGCATTGCTTTTCAGATTTCTATCAGGTTGAAACCATGGACTTGATGGTATGAACGTTCTGCTCCAGATCCCTTTATGGTTTAAAAAAAAAAAAAGAATTGTTTGGGAAATGAGATCTCTCTACCTCACCAGGTGGATTAAGATGCACAGTTTCTATCAGCATCATCAATGATGTTCAAGAAGATGATTAGAAAATATACATCTGGTATCAGAGACTATATAGAAAGGTGAACATACAAAAAATGAATTCTCCTCAAGCAACACACTAAATGAATTTAATTGCTCAACTAGCTGTATGGATTGGGTAACATAACAAATCTTTCAGGACTTGAGTGATACCTTTCTCTGGAAGTAATTTTTCAAATGTTCAGGGGTTAGAATGACATTCTTTGAATGTAATTTTTAACATAGGACAAATAAATAATCTTTGCATTGAGGATTTTTTCTAGTAAAACAATTTTATCTGTTTACCTGAAGGTGATCAGATGAAGCCTTTAGATGTATTGTTATGTTGTGAATTTGGCAGTGGGGTGAAGTAGAGGGGCAGAAATATTTTCTTTTTGCCTTTTCAAAATTTGATGGTGCATCTCATCTCATTTAAAACTAGCCTACAGCAAATAGAGATATGCCTTGATAAACAAGGTGGTTCTTTATAAATAAAGAATTTCTTATAATCTTCTGAGCATCCATTAGTGGGCACATGCTCATTTGTTCAAACTAAACACTAAGGTTTTGATGGAATGTTTTGCTTTTGGTGATAGCAGTGCTCCTACTTTGCTGCCAAATACAAAAAGGTTACCAGAAATACTTTCCCCAGAAAACAAATTATGAAGACTGTCACTGTAATGTATAAGATCCATTATGTGGATATTAAATAGAAATTACAGAGACCTATATAAACTCTGAGATAGGAAATGAACAATAATCATCTGGACTGGCTTCTACCTTTCCAGCCTTATTTATGGGCTCTATGTTCTAGTCTACTACTACTACTACTACTACTACTACTACTACTTCTACTACTACTACTACTACTACTACTACTACTACTACTACTACTACTACTACTACTACTACTACTACTACTACTACTACTACTACAGCTTCTACTACTACTACTAGCTGTTAATAGGACACACAAGACAATTCAATAATTAAGTATCTCATACAAGGAAGGCACAGTACTTGGTGCTAGGAATATAAAGACAAAAATGGAGCAGGCTGTGCCCTCAAGAAGCTTACTTTTCTAATCACTTCATCTCCTACCCCTGCTTCCATACATTAATCCCCTATTCCTGGAACAGATTGCTTTCTCAACACCTCTCAAAATTCTAGTTTTTTTTTTTTGTTTGTTTGTTTTTAATCTAGGGTTTTTTTTTTTTTGCTCTATAAAGCTTGCCCTAATTGTTACTGTCCTCATCCTTTTCCAATTACCTGGTATTATATTCAGGTACAAGTTGTATTCTACCCATACCCATACATACCCTTCACATATTTATTTAAGGTATCAACTAAAATATTAGGAATAAAACCATTCTCTTAATATTTTATTCATGCACCTTATGCTTGCCTATATCTATATCTATATCTATCTTAACTGCCCTTCATCTTTTCTCCAAGCCAAATTTAACTCCAAGCTATAAACCTTGTGTATGATAATTCATCTTCTGCCTCCATGTCCTCCCCCCAAACTTTGCCTAGTTAGAGGCCTTTCTTACTTCCCCCAGTATTTTTTATTCTTTTCCTCTTGAAATTAAGGATATTTTTTTGTATTTATTTATTTTTTGTCTACATGTAATACTTTTCCCTTTCCCCTTTCATTTCTCCCCCAGAAAAATGAAAGTAGAAATGGATTATTCTTGGGAGAGGAGGTCTTTGTATGCCCAGGACCTACATGATTTACATGTAAGCCTTTAATAGATGCTTATTTAATTAAATTTTTAAAAATAGTAACATTTGGGATGTTTCCTTTATCCTAATTTTATTTAGCAGAAAAAAATGGTAAAAGCTAAATCTCTGATACTTAATTTCACATTATTAAACATTTTCATTCATATAAAACTTAAATACAAAATAAAAATTGTCATGGGTACAGCAGAATGTAAGAGAAGATTCAAAAATCTGAAACAATTTCCATTTCAAGGAAGCCTATATAATAAATGCTATACACCTTGTGTTCAGAACTGTCCATCTTTTCTTTGCTTCCTTGTAGGTTTTCTTTTGTTACCTACTGTGTACTTTTTACTTTATTCTTTTTTTCCTTTCCTTTCCCTTCCCCCAAGAAGGCTGCAATTAAACATGGAGACATACATACATACATATACACATACATATATATAGATATAGATATCTATGATCCTACATATACATATACATTCATATGCATCTATTAAGACTATACTTTACTTGCTTGTTCTTCTCTATGAAGGTAGATAACATTTTCTTTCATATGTCCAAGTTTTCCATATTTTTCTGAGTCCATCATTTCCTTCATCTCAATGATATTCCAATCTTATACTGTCTAGTTAAAGAGTCTAAAACAATATTGATTAATATGTGACAGTATAGTTTTCCCTATTTTTCTCTTTTATGTGAATCATGATTACTACCCCTGATTTTTTTTACTGAATAATTATTATTATGTATAATATATTATGGAATATCATATATAATATGTATAATACATTACATAATATATTGTTGAATTATTATGAATAATAATTATTAGTCATTTATTATATTATTCATGATTCATTATTTATGTGTATCTCTTGTTTCCTATCCCTAATTACTTTCCTGCTTTACTTCTACCCACAATCTTGTCCTCCTGTTACTTAACTTACCTCCACGACTCCCTCCCTTTTCCTTTCCCCCAACTCTTATCCCATTCCTGTTAACCTGCACATTTTATCCCATCCCAATTGACTAATCACCCTTCTTTATCCACTCACTGCTTCTCTCCCTCATATTTCTTTATAAATTTAAAATACTTTTATTCCCTTCTAAATGTATATGTTCTCTAATCTGATTTTATGTGAGTAGGGTGCCCTCTAAAAATCTCCACAAACTCTCTCCCTCCTATCTCCTTATCCTTTTGTTTCTTTCTGAATTTTAGAAAACTTTTATACCCTTATAGACAGATAGATAGCAGGTTTCCAAACCTACCAGCTTTCTTTCCCCTTCTAATTCCTTTGAGTTTCCTACACGATTTTGCTTTTTAGAATCATCATGCTCAGCTCCACCCCAATCTTTCTTTTAAACTACCAGATTACTAATAACAGTCTTAAACACACAGATAAAATAAACTCGCTGTACTTATTGAGTCCCTTGTAATTAATCTTTGATGTTTACTTATATTTCTCTTGAATCTTGTATTGTTAGGTTTTCTATTAAGTTTACATCTTTTTGCAACAAAATCCTGAAAGTCTGGCAATTCACTGAATATCTTTTTTTTTTTTTTTTTTTTTTTTTTTTAAATTCAGAATTATGCTTAACTTTGCTGGTTTTATTTTTGGTGGCAACTCCAGTTCTTTTGCTCCTCAATATATAGTGTTCCAAGACTTGCAAATTTTTAATGTAGCTGCTTCTAGATCTTATGTGATTCTAATTGTGGCTCCATAGTATTTGCATTGTTTTTTTTTTTTTTTCTTGTTGCTTGTAATATTTTCTTCTTGACCTGGGGGTTTCAGAATTTGTCTATGATGTTCCTGTGTGTTTTACTTATATGATTTCTTTTTAAGTAGTAAAGTTTTATTTTTTTTTCTATTTCTATTTTCCCTTCGTGTTCTAACATTTCAGGATAATTTTCTTTAATTATTTTTTGCATTATTGTATCAAGATTCTTTTTTAAAATTATATCTTTCAGGTAGTCTTTCTTGATCTTCCCTCCAGATTAGTTGATTTGCTTTTGAGATGTCTCACAGTCTTTTTTTTCATATTTTTTTTCATTCTTTACATTTTGCTATATTATTTCTAAGACTCATAACATTGCTGGCCTTCTCTTGCCCAATTCTAGTTTTCAAGGAATCATTTTTTCTTAAGAGTCTGCATCTCCTTTTCTAATTGGTTGATTTCTTTACATAATTTTATTTTTTTTTGGATTAAATTTTTTTTCCCCTCAATTTCTCATCAGATTTTTAAAGTCTTTTTTGAGTTCTGTGAATTCTTTTTGGGCAAGTAATCATTTAATATTATTCTTTGGAAGAGGAAAGGCTTTTTTTTTTTTTTTTTACTTCAGTGTCCTCTGAAGAGGAACTACAGTCTTCTCTACTCCCCTAGTAACTTTCCATTCGCAAAATTTTTGAGTTCCCAATTCTCTTACCCCCTTCCACCCTTTGAGAAAACAAGCAATATGATATTGATTATACATGTGAAGTTATGCAAAACATAGAGGACTTCTTAAAAATATGTCTCTACCTAAAGAAGAGAGATAGATGGGGAAAAAAGACAAGTCCAACATGGTCCATAAATAAGGTACAAATAGGTTTCAATAAGTGAGGTTCAGCTCCAACAAACTCTCTCTTACTGGAAGTATTAAGAAAAGCTTTCTGGAGATGACATTTTATCTGAGCTTCAAATGATGTGCAGGATTTTGCTAAGCAAAGAACTGGGGGAAGGAAGGATATTCTAAGTGTAAGAATTGATGTAGGCAAGGCTATGGAAAGAGGAAATTTATAGAATTGGGAAATGGAGCCTTTAACCAACATTAATTTCTCCTCCTTGGAATTTTAGGTAAGAGATCAGACTCTTTTTTGATAGGAGCTGCTACCCTGTTATTTGTTTTGAGGAAATTCGTTTACTCCTTCTATGCCTATTTTTAAAATGACTTCTCTACTTTGTAGGGACAGTTTTGTGAGATGTTCTTTCCTACTTTTATATAAAGGTTTGAAGGTGAAAAATTAAGTGCTTCAAAAAAATATCTTGAACCTAGCAATATCACTTGACTAACAGTTTTTTTCTCTTTGTTTTGAGTTGACTTTGTTATTAACTTATTTAATTTTTATGTTTCCATTGACTGTTCTGCTCATGATGACCTCCATTTTCAAATTTTGGCCCAACTTTATTTACTCTTTTGATTTGTTGATACTTTTGAAGAGCATAGACTTTGGTTTGGGAGGGACCTTAGAAGACATTTAGTCCAAACCTTCCATTTTTACAGGTGAGAAAACTAATAGCCAGAGAGGTTAAGTAATTTTCTTTCCAAGATAACACAAGAAATAAAAGAAATAGAATTCAAATCCAAATTCTCAGGCTTCAAACCCAGCACTTTCTACTCTACCATATTGCCTTCCATAAATTTTTCCCTACAAATTATTAGTTTGACAAAATTTGGGCAAATCTCCTGTTCCTCAACAGGTTTATATAAACATGTCATATATCATTCAGTGATTATAAAATACTTTGAAGATAAAAAATACAATGCTGTGATGACTGTGATCTCACTGAAGTGGATACTCCCTCCATTGATGGATACTGAACCCCAGCCACACTCATTCTATGAAAGCTCTTGGGTTTTTCTTTCTAGTTTTAAAATCATGATTCTGTGCTCTTATAAAAAATCCCTATGGAAGAGTTCACCCAGATCCTGGGGAGCTTCTAGAACTCTTGAAACCTCATGAGTACTAGTGGAATATGCAAGCTGTCTGTTGGTTTTCCTTGCTTTTGCTACATGACTTGGTTGACCTCATTTTCATGTCAGACATCACTTTAATTACATCTTTTAGACCTTTTCCTCTGTGTTGTAGCTTAGTCACCTATCATTTCATGTGCCTCTCTGATCTTTTGGCAACCCACAGTTTTAGTTCTTCAGAGATGGTGGTATCTTCTACAACCATAGAGCACAAGTGGACGAGTAGAACTGTTTAAAAGAGATGAGTATTTGTTTTAGGGAAAAACTTGGGAGATCTTTAAAAACACTGTGAAACTTCCCAAAAGCTGCCTGAGCTGATTAGTTTCTGGGTGCTATTTATTGTCCCTCTATATAGTATCTTTTCAACAGATATGTAAGTGTGTATTAATTTATGTGTGTATACATCACATTTTTCTATAAAATGTGTGTATTGGGGGAGGTGCATGTACATTTTAGATAGAAACTATGGAACTATTCCAGGGCTTGGTCCAATATAAGCAGGAGCATATGGAAGGGTTTACCAACTATAATAGTCTAGTAAAGCTTATGGACTCCTCAAAATAATGTTTTTAAGCTAATAATGTGAAATACATGGGATTATAAAGGAGCCAATTATATTGAAATACATTTATATAAATATTTTTTTAAAAAATCAGACTGATGGATAATAGGTTAAGATCTTCTGATCTATAAGCACTTTCTTTTCCACTTGGACTTTATGTTAGACTTCTTTAATTATAATAGAAAACTAATTTGGCAAGCATTTTAGACCTCACATGATATTAATAACCAGAGAATCTATTGAACAAAGTTATTTTTGTTATTCTGTATTTTGAGGAGATACATATATACATAAGAGATTCATTTTCAGAAAAAAATATGCTTGTCTACATTTTGTTTCACCTAATCAATGCTTTTTAAAAATTGTCAATAAATAATAGGATCTGATAAGATCATATTTTCTTTGCAACATTCTGTCAAATGTTTAACTTTAAAGATGCGATTAATATAGCCTATTATTTGCAAAAGCCTGTTTTTTCTTTTCTTGTGGATTCTTTCAGCAAAAGAACTTTCATTTGTGATTATAATCATTTTGTAGAGAAAGAAAAATAGGCATATAAATGAGTAGTTACTGATTTTTACTTTATTTCTTTACTTTACTCATATTAATATTTAAGGGTTTTTCCCCCCCAAAGGCTTCCTTCTTTCTTTCATAAACATGGAGAACCTATCTCCTAGTCCCTCACTTCCTCAGTATAAACTTGTTCTAAGCCAAGTAGACTTCCTCTTTTAACTAATTGTTATTTCTTATGTAGTTCAATGTCTAAATAACATCTTTTCTTTAATTGATAGAGAAAAAAGTTTGTCACAGAAATAATATCCCTAAGATGATCTGTTTGAGTTGTATAATCACTTCAGCTTTCTATAACCTCATTTTTTCCTACACCATTCTGTTTTATAAAGAGATAGTTACATAGAGGCTTCCTCCATCTTTTGTAAAATTTAATTAATGACTTTTTATTTTAAACTAATGTTACTCTTAGCTTCCAAATTTTTTGTGCTTGGTGAAGAAAAACATTTGATGACTGAAAGCAATTATAGACCTTTTAAGTTTAATTTGGTGACTTGTATTGGTTAAATTCCTTAACAGATAATGATGGTCTGTGTCAATGTTCTTTGATTAATTTTCCATTTTTTTAATCCAATAACTTGTTTAATAGGCTAAGTTGAAGTTATTTCAGTTAGGTACTATTCAGTCATATTTGTATCTTTATTTAGTATTTATTTTTATATTTGTATTTAAAAGTTGGCAGTCTGATTATATAGACAATTCAGAGACTATAGAAATAACCAGTAATTTCATATAATATTTAGTTTTTCATAATTTTCTTTGGTATTCATCATACCTCGACTCTTAATTCTCTTCTTTTTCTTGTTCCTTATTTAGTATTATTACTTTTTCTAATTCTCTTCTTGAACCAAGTATTATAGTTGAAAAGTATTTGGCTTCTTCTCTAAACCATTTCTTTCTCATCTCTTCTACCTGCACTGTATTTTCCAATGTGTTTTTCACCTTTGCCCGCCTTTGCATTGAATTCACCAGATATTAAGATCTTTATTGATTTTTGAAGTGTTTTATTGACTTTTCCATATAATTTTTCAGCTTTCTAATTCCCAGATTTTGGTCCATAAACTGTAATGATCTTTGTGGTGGCCCTACAGAGAAAGTTTATCATGGGTACTGTAATACATAATCAAGTGTCCCATGAAATATTTCTTGTTGCTTTTGGACACATGAAAAACTCACTGTTTGCTTCTTCAAGGACAAACTTTCATTTAATTGCAGCTGTCTTTTATATTCTAGGTTTTTTTATGGCAAGACTATCCATATTGATGTGATTTGGTTCTTCTAATAACATGCCCACTTGTTCATTGTAAATACAGCTTATCTTTAGAGTATTAAAACATCCACTTTAATGTTCATAAGCGGATTAAAAACTGATTTTATGACATCTTTTGCCCAATTTTAAAATATTCTGCTGTCATTATTGTAAATTTTGATATGGGCCATATAAGACTGAGGAACATATTTTTATTTCTTTTGGGCATTATCATGGACAAAATAATTCATCACAAAGTCTGGAAGTTTTCCCAAATAAATCATCTTAAGCTTTTCTTTTCAAAACTCATCATGGAGCATTATAGTTCCACTAAAAATAGATGGTGACCAAATTAGCATGCTTAAATATACAAAGCCAATTTTTTCTTACTGTTCATTAATTTTAACTTGTGTTATCTGCCAATTATTTTTAATATTTTCCTATCTGTTTAATTTGGAGCATAAGACCAAAGTGGAATACCCTGTCTTTGTATACTGAATTATTGCAATGATGATAGATTCAGTAAATATTATACCATCACTCTAATGAAGTCCAGTTAAATAAATTGCTCCTATGATAGGATATAACATTATTTTCACTCAGACATTAAATTTAGTGTGTAGATAAGAAATTTCTTTTAATGTCATGTTGTGATTTTCATTTTAGGAAAAATAAGAAATTATCTTTAACTATTTGAAATTAAAAGCTTAATAAGATTGCTCTAGGAAATCACTGTAGCCGCTGAGAGGAGGATGAGTTGGAGCAGGGAGAGCAATGAACAACTATGGAAGGTAGAGAAGGGATATTTTGAAAGAAGACAAGTTCAGGCGTGGGACCTCCACAAAAATGAGGGATCGATAACAAGCAGGATTATGAGCCTGTATTTGAGAGGATGGTAGTGTCCTCTACAGGGAAGTTGGGGGAGAAGAGGAGGTTTTAGGGAGAAAGACAGTGAGTTCTGCTTTTGACACATGGAGAATTAGATTAAGGAAAGAGATTAGAACTGGAAGGAGAATCTGGAAATATCTGTAGGATTAGCCTCATTGGATCCTTAGGAGAAGATGAAATCACTAAGTGAGACAGAATGAAGAGCTCTCTAGGCTAGAACTTTGAGGTTTTCCCACAAGGAAATTCTACAAATTGGTGGGTAGTGAAGAGGCAATTTAGTTGTTATTAGATTTGACAATTGAAAGATCATTGGTAAATTTGGAGAGAACTCTTTTGATGGAATGATGACATTAGAAGCCAGGAGAGAGAGGATTGAAAAGAGAGTGAGAGGAGAAGTAGAGACATTTTCTTGGTGCTTAGCAGAGAAGAGGAAAGATAAAGGATGATAAGCTAGAAAGAATAGAAGGATCAATTATCAAGAGGTTTTGGAATTGGAGCAATCTTCTTACAGAAAAACGGAAGGATGGGATCAAGGATGTATGTAGACTACGGATTCTTATCTTGGAGGATCTCCATGAATATATTTCAGAGGGTTTATAAACTTTCTAAGGGACAAAGATTATTTTTATTTTCACTCATATTTGGTTTCCTTTGTAATACTATAAATTTTATGTTAAGTATTTAAAAAACAGCACTCAGAAGGGTACAAAGATTTCAACTACCTGCCAGAAGGATCCATAAGGTAAAACAGACTATGAACCCCTGATGTAAAAGATTTAGCCAAGGTAGGAAAGAGGGCGGCAAATGAAGGAGATGGTGAGGGAAGATATTTAATATGAGATGAGGTGAATTCTTAGAAAATTGCCTCAATATTTTTTACTGGAGCATTAAACAAAGTTCCCAGCTGAAAATTTGGGGAAGACAAGATGCTGTGAGAGATGAGAAAGTTTGGAATAGAGGCCAAAGAAGGTAGCACAGAAGTAAGCCTTTATGCCAGGCATCGTGCTACATGCTTTACAAATATCTCATGTCATACTCAAAACAACCTTGTAAGGTTGTCCCCATTTTACAGTTGAGGAAACTGAGGCAAACAGATTGAGTGATTTTCCCAGAGTCACATAACTACTAAATATCTGACATCAGATTTGAACTGAGTTCAAATCTCAGATTCTTCCTAGCTGCCTAATCTACTAAGGAGTAGAAAGTTTGCCTTGATGTTTATAAGGGCCCAGTCAAAATTCATGTTAAAATTTGTGATGGACCAGACAGCACAATTTTATGTTTTCTACACAACACACATTAATAGGCGCGAAGTGGGGTGAGAATAAGGATAAGGTTTGGCAAGAGACTACATAGTGGAGGATGGAGTTGAATTGATTTGATTCACAACATTGTTGAGCTAGCACAAAAGGAGGATGTAACCAGTACAAAATTGATGGATGGTCTTGGGAAGAAACTGAGGGATGAAAGGTGTAGAGGTCCCAGTGAAGACAACAACAGTTAGAGGATGGTTATTGGTCAAAAAGGAATAGAGAAGGATGCTAAAGGAGAAATTTATTCACTTAGGAAATCTAGTAAATGGTTTGCATTTCTTGGGAGAAAGATACTATTGATATAAATATACAAAAATAGAATATTAGGAGGTACAAAAAGTACACTTGCCACATTTATCACAAGACCAGAACAAGGATTTTCATAGGCAATAGACTTTTAAAATATACAGATTTAAAGGGTTAAAATCACAATAGGTCTGAATGTTGGATCAAATATATCAATTGAAATTATTAGGGATAAGTGTAATTCTGCAGTTAGGTTTTTAAAATATTATATATGAGAATAGAATGGGGAAATCTAATTGTATTATTTTTTCATGTGAAAAAAAAGGTCTGAATGCTATTCATTGATCACAAATAAAATGTGAAACTTAAAAAAAACTTTTATCTTAATCTGCAGTAGCATTGTATTCCCATCTTTACAAGTAATAGTTCTATTCTACTCTGTACTATTTTATGTTCCTTATTGGCCACCATATTTTCTTATAGGGGCAGTTCTAGAAAACACTCATTTGCTTAATAAACTTTTAAGGAATAGTTGAAGAAATTAGATATATTTATTCCCTAGGGAGGGAAAATGAAGGAGAGACAGAGAAGCTGTTTTCAGAGGTTTGAAATGCTGCCATGTGTAATGAATAGACTTGTTCTATGTTGTTCTTCCTGATGTGGAAATAGGACCAAAGGGTGGGAGCTTTAAGGAAACAGATTTTTGGCCCAACATAAAGAAGTTAATATAGTGTAATATAAAGAGTCCTGGACTTAAAGTCCAAAGCATCTGGGTTTTAGTCCCAGCTTCAGCATTTGATTATCATGCAACCTTGGGGCAACTAGATGGTGAAGTGGATAGGATATAGGCCTTGGAATCAGGAGGACTAGAGTTCAAATCCAGCCTCAGACACTTACTAGCCACAGCTCTCTGTGCAAGTCACTTAACCCTATTTGCCTCCTTAACTAAAGTAACTCAAGCACAAAATAGGGAAAATCTTTGGGAAAGTTTTTTTAATCTTTCTGAGCCTCAGTTTTCTCATCTGTAAAATGAGGATATTTATCTGTCTTACAGAATTTGGAGGACATTTTGTGAATTGTAATAAGAGTATTAGTGTTATCTCAATAGTGTAGTGGGCTTGTCCTGGGAATTTCTGAGCTCTTGTCCTGGAATTAGATCAGTCAATAAATATTTATTAAGCTTCAACTTCTCCCAAGCACCCTGCTAAGTATTGGGAATACAAAGAGAGGTAAAAGACTTGCTCCCTAGGAGCTCACATTCCATAGAGGAAAAACTAGACTCTGTAGGAATTGGGATGCTTAAGAGCTGGGGGGAGGAAGAGAAGTAGGGAAAGTATGTTGGGGTGATTGGGAGAAGTCTAGAGTTGTACTGCACTTTCCCATCTTAAGTGATGATTTTGGGAGGAGCTCTCTGCTCTGCCCTACTATCTGACTGTCCAGTTTATCTTGGGCTAATGATAGAGGAGCCTGAGTGGCCCAGGGGGGTGTAGAATGAAAGGAGGAGTGACCATCATTGAAGGGTCACCTCAGAAAGAATTACTTCCTAAACTGAGGAGATTAGCATGGATGGCCTAGAATTGTATTTAGTGCAAAATGGTCTTGGCAGTTTTGCTCCATAATCCAGCCTTTAGCCATTAATTTAATGAGGTTTTGTCACAGCATCTTGTAGGTAACTCATGAGACCTACTCAAGAGAAGGAGTGGGAAGGAAGGGAATTTGTATAGACTATGCATTATACTAAGTGTAACCTTGTTTGATAAGTGCTGTGCTGATCCCCATTTTGCATTTGAGGAAGGAAGCTGAGATAAACACTGATTTGTCCAGGGTAACACAGCTAGTATTTGGAGCTGGATTTGAACCCAACACTTCCTGATTTGTGGGGAAGAACATTATCTATTGAGCTATCAGTTGTATGCAAAATGATCAAGTAAATATTGTTTGTTGGATGTGGTAGAAAGGTCCAATAGGCTTGCTAAGTTTTTTTCCAACTAAAAGAATAGGTAATGAATGAGGTAAATGTTGCTTATTCTGTGCAACAAGAAAGCCCAGAAGCCAAAGTTTCAAATATAGTTTGTATAAACTGATTGCTGATTGAGCAGAGTGCAACCTGGAACAGGAAGATAAATTTGTGGGAAAAAGAGAGACCAGGTGCTTCATGTCACTGATATGCTCATTTTATGGCTTGCAGGTGGATTTGAGGAGTGGCCTGGTATGCACCTCATTATTGCCTTAGAAAGTTTGTTATCTCTGACAAGTAGATTGTTATCTGACAGCCGGTTCTATTCCCCACAGCTTCCCTAGAAGCTAGGGGAAGAAATGTATCATTTTTAACACCGGGCTCCCAGGCCTGGTGGCTCCATCTCCCCTAGAAGCTGCACCCTGTCACTGCCATAAGGTGGGCGGTTCTTGATGAACCAGACATTGTGAAGATGAGGAGGCAGACTAAGGACCTAAAAGGAGCTAGTGAAGAAGGGAGGTACCAGTAGGTTCTTTTATAGGAGAAAAAGAACTGGGGGGGGGCTGATGGCTGAAGTTTGGCCTTCTAACTGGATGTAGTAACTGTGGGGTCATGATGACTTCTCTCAGTGCCAGGAATCAACAAGGAATTTCACAGGGAGCTGCTGCAAGGAAGGCCCTCTAGGAGACAACATCCTGTCGATGATGTTTGCCTCAAAAAGTAAACTTGGGCCCCCCTTTGCCCTCAGTGATTCAGTCCTAGTCCTGCTAAAACCTTAATGCTGGCCCACCTCATCACGAAGGCCCTGCTGAGACTACATTTGAACTCAGGTCTTCCTGACTTCAGGGCTGGTGCT
This sequence comes from Sminthopsis crassicaudata, assembly GCF_048593235.1. Lineage (NCBI taxonomy): Eukaryota > Metazoa > Chordata > Mammalia > Dasyuromorphia > Dasyuridae > Sminthopsis > Sminthopsis crassicaudata. The sequence continues at coordinate 137,309,582 of NC_133618.1, read as the reverse complement.
CAGTACCCTAAGTCTTTGTGAAGCTCCTCCTGTATTCCAGTTTTATGCTAAGTTCTAGGAATACAGAAAGTAGCCTCTTCTCTCAACTGCAAGGATACAACATAACAGTTAAGTATAAGCAGGACAATTGAGAGAAGTGAGAGTGTGTTAATAGTAGGAGAATGGGGCAGCTGGATGGCACAGTGGGTGAGGAGGTAGAGGTCCCCTTGAAGGAAACCCTCTAAGAGAGGGCAGGGGGACATCGTTAAATTTCAGATTTGGCTATATCTTCTTTACTTGACACGATAATCCTAATAATCATTCATAAAGATGCCCTTCCATAGAATGGTCTCTACATTACTACAGTTGATATCATCGCTGAACCAGCCATTTTAGTTGCTATTGGTTATTTTAGACAGCTTTGCCTCCTCAGTTGTTCCTCGGTATTATTTCAGATATTCCAGCCCATATAATTTTGTGTGTGATTTATTCTTTGGTAACAAAGACCAAGGTCTTGCCTTAAAAATTTTGAGTATGGTTTTTTTTTTTTTTTGTTGTGGTTATTGTTTTGGGGTTTGGGAGTTGCTGATGTAAGGATTATTATGTTTAACGAGAAATGGAGGAATTTGTCTGATATGTGTAAAGAAAGTTAAAGAAAGATTCTCAGTTGTTGCTCATATAGAGACTGTGTAAATCAGGGTTTGAGAGGAAGGGAACTCAGATGTTTGCTTAATAAGGATTCCATAAGAGGTGGTTCTTTCACATTCTCTCCCATTCTCTCCCTCTCCCTTTCCTTCCCTTCTTCTTTCTGTTCCCCTCCTCCCTTCCATCTCCCCACCTCCTCCTCTTTCCCATTATCTTCCTGAATCTCATTATTTCTCCTGCTTATCACCCTGAGAAATATTCTGATATCCAGAAGTTTAATGGCAGTCCTCTCTCTGAAGCTAGCAGTATCTCATACTAAGTGCTGGATGTGTATTCTGCTTTTATCTAGAAGTTTCTCAGTTTCCCAAGCTCTATCACAACAGCCGACAATCAAACACAAATTTCTTTTATATAGAAGGAAATAGGCAATATACTAACAAGGCAGAGAAGAGGTACAGTAGTAGTTTCTTGGAAATAATAAGAGGCAATCCAAATGTTTCTGGCTGCAGAAGCCAAATAGGTTTTTCTTGCTATTATAGTAGAGAGAAGAATAAAGTGATTTTGGAAGAACAATTTGTTTAAAGGAATAAAATCCTTTCCAACTCTATGAGAGGGAGGAAGGGGCAGAATTCATCTCATCAGTCTTTGCTGAGTTTTAGTAACACAAGGACCTCCATAAGTGCAAATAATAGGTGACAGAATCTTTGTGGGGAGGAGGAGCCAAAGGGTGCAAATGTTTACTATGCATAGTCCAAATAATATGAAGACAGAGGAGGACCTCTAGAATGAACTTGACTCTACTTCTTGCTGTGGTTTTCTCTCTTCTCCTTTCCCAAAATCCTTTTGAAGAATCTAAGATATCTCCAATTCTATGATGTCAGCGCTAGTAGAATTTTGGGAATTATCTCTTGGTATCAGTGCAGGATAGATTTTGATCCAGCATTACTTCCCTCCCTGGGTTTGAAGATTTTGAAATTCTGTATGAAAATCAGCCAAGATATATCTGAATTCCATTATGATATGGCAAAATCACAAGTAACATTGTAAAATGAATAAGGTTAATTCTACTGACATCCCAGTTAATCATCCCATAATACTAATGAAAATAAATTCACATTAACAGGATAAGCAACAGACATAAATATCATGTAAAATGTCACTTAACCACTAGCTTACTGATCAAGTCCTGAATAGTGTGTTGGATAGAAACTAAAGAATTGATCCTGAGGCAGGCTGGGAGAAGAGCTGATAGAGATCAGTTAAGCTCCATGGCCCCACCCACGGGAAGATATCCAGTCTGAAATCCTAGTTATGTCAAACCTCTGAGACCCATCTTCAGTAAGGGTCTCTAGCAGTCTCACCTTGCCATGCCCTGTCAGAAATCCCAGTCATGTCTCTGAGGTTAAATTTTCCCTATAAAATCTACTTATGGGCCATCCCATGGCTGCTGCCCTCCTTTTGGTCAGCCGGCCACAGCACTCTGCCCCATGGTGTCCTTCCCTTTATCCCATTCCACATGGTGTCTCCCCTAACTTCCCTCTGCCTCCCAATCCCACTTCTCCGTATGGCTAGCTAACTCTTTTGGGGTGCTAAGTCACTTTCAGGATTTTAGCCTGCCAGCTAAGGACATGCTTCCTACTGGGGAATCCAGATTTCCATTGAGGAACTTTTCTTTATATGCTCTCCCAACTCTTTCATATTTATCATTTCTGGTACCTCTTCTCCTAAATAAATCTACCTTTGGCCAAAGAGAATCACCATTCTTCACATGACCAATCCCCAACTGCCATCAAAAGTGTTGTATCAACTACACTGACACCCTTGACCTTCTTTTTGAAAAAAAGAAGACAGTATGCAACCCCAGTATTTTCTCCTGATACTCATGCCTGCTCTTCAACAAAGGCTGGGAGTGATAAGCACACCCAGTGCTTCCAAAAAAAAAAAAAAAAAAAAAAAAAAAGGCTATTGTCCTTCTCCTGTGCCTAAATTCCCTCCTCCCAATTTTAAGACTTCCCATTCTTCCATGGAACTTTTGGGGGAGGATCCAGTGTTTTTTTTTTCCTCCAAAGCTCATTGATCACTTACCAAAACCGGGAGCTAGTGGTCAGACTTATTTAGAAGATACTCTGAATGAAGTTGCTTTGGCATTTCTGGTGAGGATCCCACTTTTCTGCAACACCGGATCTGTGGGCATCGCCTAGGTGGATAGGATAGGAATGAGAGAGGCCTCTGGAATGTAGGATTGTGTTTGGGGGTTTTTAGGGGTACTTGTGTGCTCGGTATTGCAAAGGGAACATTTGAAGTATTTGGCTATCTAAGGTTAAAAAGAATGTTTGTCTTGCTCCAGTCTCTGAGCTCCCTTTTCTGCCAATCAGTGAGATTACTAGCTTTTTGCAATTCAAACTAACAAGTTTTTCTTAAGTGAAGCTTCCCTCCTTTGAAGAGACTTTCTTTATCCTATACTGTCCTGATTAGATCGACTCTTTGCTTAAGGTCCCTGCTGCTTGTGGTTATATCCAGCTTCTCCAATATAAGGTAGGCTTTCCTATATTTCTCCCTAGATGGGGACCTCCTGTGTCTCCAACTTGCCAAGTCCTAAAATCCTCCTCTTGGAACTCGGACCCAAAGTGAGTAAAGGATAATGGCTTATCAGCCCAGCTATCCTGCACTCCAAGGAAATCTTATTCCCTTCAACTTTAACTGCAAAAGAGTTGAATGGTAAAATAGAAGAAAAGTGTTGTAACTTGAAAGAGCAATTTTCTGTCACCTTTAAATTTGGAGGCTATGTTTAAATTGGAATTTTGATTATAAAATTATATGAAAGAATTTTATGAGATAATTACCATTAACAAGTACTTCCTAAAATTGTGAACTTTTTTATTTGGGTATAAGATCATAGAAATATGGTATATTAATCTGTAATATTGAAATATTACTCCTGGAAATTTAAATCTAAGTTAGATTTAATTCTAAACTAAAAAAACTGGGTACTGCAGTGGGGGAGTAACAATACAAAGTGCTCTCTGGTAACTTACTCAAAGAGGCTAGATGTTTATATTTTCTAATTAGATGAAATGTGTTTAAGGTGTTATATTGTTTTCTAAACTGCATATTGTACAATTTGTAAAAACATTTTTGAGCTATGTTTTAAAAATTCTGTCAGCCCTGCTAGAAATGAGTTTTGTTTTGTGAAGTTTTTGCTCAAAATCATTTAGCTATCCCCTATGTTCTGAATTTTAGAAGCTTTAGTTATATGAAATTCATTTTAAAACCTAAAACTGATATAACCACTATGTATAGAACAGTGAAAAACTTTATCTAAATTTTATTTTCAGATCAATAACCTTCTCTTCTCTTCCCCCCATTGGTTTGGGGAAGTGGAAGAAAAAACTCACAGAACCATTCTTGCTAGGAAGATCATCAGCCCTAGAAAATGGCCTTGGTATGGAGTATGAAATTCCCATACAAAAAAGAACATATAGCTGACAATTTGACTATCATTTCAAAAAAATTCTAAAGGATTTTTGGTTGTAATCTGAAATTTAGGATTGAAAACTGTATCATAGCTTTATTTTAGATCAATTGGCATAAGCATAAATGAGGGCATAGTCCATCTCTCTCTCTGGCTAAGGCTGCTCCTCAGTCTGACCTAAACCCTTCCCCCCACTTCATTGATTATTGGGGAGGTGGAAAGAATCTCACTTGTGCTCAGCCCTTCTCTGCTGGAAGGGATAGCCTATGTTTACACAGTGTTAGTAACTGAATATTTGGTTTTTCTTTTAATTGTTCGTGTTTGTAGTGGTTGTTTTAAGAGCTGTACTCATTTCTATAAGTGCTAAACATCCTTTAGATAAGATATATCAAATCTTAGTAATGAAAGGAACTTCTAAGAGAAGGTTGTTAGATTTCTGGTTAACAGGAAATTTTCTGAAAATGGTTATTTCAATTGTTTGCTGTTTATTTAATGTACCATGGTATTGTTTAGCCAATCTGATCTATAGCTTTCTTTAAAAACTTAAAGTGGATTTTCTTTTTGTCTGTACCCTCTGCAGTGCTGGGGAAATGAAATCCCCAGTCTTCAAGTTCATCTGCATGTGAAAAGAAAGCATGCCATAAGAATGTTGTTAGGCCTTTTAGACCTGAAGCCTCTGATTCAGGCTTTGGCCATTTGAGAGAAAAGTTTGAATCCAGGTATGGATGAAGACCAATAAATTAGAAAACCTGCCATCTGTTCAGAAGGGAGAGGTTTGTTTATCTGGCTAAAAAGGAGTTTGAAGCATAGCTTCTTGAGCTGTACTTGAGGCTAACTTGATTCCCAAAATCATGTTCCTTTCTATAGGAATTATTCCCACTTTTTCCTGAATCTAGCAAGGGGGTGGGATTTGCCTGTGATTTTCATACCTGAAGTCAAACAGCTAAGAATGCTTTGTCTTGCCCCTGCTTTTTTTCTCTTAGGTGCTCTTACATTCAGAGCAAGTGGTCAGCTTAAAAGCCCTGAGTAAAAATTCAAGTATAAAATCTTACAGTTTTCTGTTTGAAAATATGTAGTTATTAAGTAAAGGATTATTTTCCTTCATTGAATATTTGGCATAGTCATCTGCCTGTTACTAGAGATATATCCTATTAGAAATATGTCTGTATACGGTCTCTTATCTTTTCAAGATACAAGAACAGAGGCAACTGGATGCACAGTGGATAGAGCCTGAAGTCAGGAGGACCTGAGTTCAAATAAGGTTTCAAACACTTAATAGTTCCTAGAAGTGTGACCCTGGGCAAGATACTAAACCCCAAATGCTTCAGCAAAAAAAAAAAAAAAAAAAAAAAAAAAAAAAGATATGAGAATATTTAGCTACTAATGTAGCTGTTTGTGAGACACCACTGCTATGCTCACACAGCATAACGTGAGTGGAGAATTTTAGTGCAGTTAATTGCCTCAGGAAAAAAAATGCAAGAACATTTAGCTACTGATGCAACTGTTTGTGAAACACTGCTGCTACTTTCACTCTTAAGTTATTTTAAGAGTATTTTAGTTCAGTTTTTTTAAAAAATAGAACTTAAAGGGTTTTTTTTTTTGTTACATCCATGCAAAAAGTCAATTTTATTTATTTATTTATTTATTTTTTTTGCTGAGGCAGTTGGGGTTAAATGGCTTGCCCAGGGTTACACAGCTAAGAAGTGTTTGGCTTAGATTTGAACTCAGGTCCTCCTTGCTTCAGGGCTAGTGCTCCATCCACTGCCCCACCGAGTTGCTCTAAAAAAGTTAGTTCTTTTTAAGTTAATGGGGAATACCATGTTTGTTCTGTGTGACTGGCACAAGCATGGTTTCTTTTAACTTATTGGTATGCACAGACCAAGCCATAGGAAATTGGCTTGCTGATGCAGCCACAAAAGAGGCTGCTGTGATATGGGCTTGCTTACTCACTCAGTTCTCCAGTGCCATACCAAGTGGGGGACCCGGAAACCCCAGTTTACAGTATCTGAACAGAAAGCCATGTTATCATGTCCAATCCCAAGCTTTGGTTGCCTGGCTGGTGCCTTATCTCCCAGTTAAGCCTGTTTTTACTCCTGGTGCAGAGAAAATTCCTCTGGAGGAAGAGCCAGGCCAGGCCAAGGGCAGCAGAGATTCTAAAGAGATCCGCTTAGCTTTGGCCTGCCCAGCTCTTTACAGAGTGGCCTTCGTGTCACAGATAACCCAGGCGGCAGGGGCTGAGGCACTTAACCCGATCACCAAACGTGCCTCCCCAGGAGGAAGGCCCTGCTCTGGCTTCTCTCTAGCTGCCCGCCCTCCTTGTGGGCCCCATCAGTAGGGGATAGGGGAACTTTGGGCCAGCCTTTGACAAGGCCTGATCTCAGCCTGTTCTCCACCAAAGCCCACGACCTAGCTAACACTTTGGTGCGTGTGCCCTTGGCCACCAAGCGACCCCTTTGCTGTTTGCAGCGCTGCTCACCTCTGCCTCCTAGGCTTGGTTTAGGTTCTGGTCACCTGACCAGCACTGGACAGCCAGTTCAGCTTCAGGGGTCCCACTCAAGACCTCACTGGCCCACCCCTCCAAATGAGCTTTACCTCTATTCCTGGCAGGAAGTAATTTCAGAAGATGAGATCGCTGCCCCAGAACCCTAGGTGCTTTGTGGTTATTCCCCTAAATAACTCTGCCTTTTGCCAGAGAGAATTCTTCACATGGCCATTCCCTAACTTTTGGTGCCTACATTTACTATGTATTTATTAGTTGATATTTGGGAGGTATCCTGATAAGAATTAGAATTCATAACTGGGGAGAATGTTCTTTAGCATATTGCATAAGAAAATGTGAAATTTTAATTTAATAGAGTCATTTCTTAAAGGCTGGCTAAAATTAATGGAATATTTCTGAGTTTGACCATTAATTTAGAAATCTTGAATAATGACAAAATCTTTTTGTTGTTGTTTAAATCAGAAGCTGATTAGAATTTTTAAACTAATTTTTCTTAATTTAAATCTACTCCCCCCCATGTAATTAAAAAGAGAAAGAAAAAAAAAGCTTTACGTTGGTTAGGGTAGGATATTAAAAATTACTTTGATTCCTCCTCTCCTCTCAGTACTCCCTTAATCTCCAAATTACAATATCTCAAATTTTTTTAAATTTTCCTTTTAAAAAATTTTTACTTTATTGAGAGGGGAAAATGGTCAGAAAACTCATCTGTCGTTTGTTAAAGGGAGACAAAAATATGAAGTTTAAAAAAAAACAACAACCCATCTTAAAATCATTGGAGGCTGAAATGGATGAAGAAGGAAAGGCAAAAGAAGGCAAAGGGCTAGTTAGAGGATAAAGACACAGTGCAGTACTTATTCAGAAATGGACTACATTATTCCTTTTCTCTTCTATTTTTCTGTCTAAACTCTGTTATCTATATTACCATATTATGTGTTTATTTCTCTTTCCATGAGCACATTCATCTTTAAAAAAATTTTTTTTTAAATTTTGCACATTCATCTTTAAAGGGACTTCACTTGCTTTCCCCAAATGCCCTAATAGCCATAGTCACCAGTAGTTTCCAGAAAATCAGCTCCTTTTTTTTAACTTTTTAAAAATTGATTCAGTTGTGAACAACAGGCATATATTGGAATATTCTCTTTTGATGGACAAAGTTGTAATGTTTTAAGTTTCTGAATGTTTATTCTTGGACAAACAAGGGCTGCCCCCTGGAGGGGATAGTTATGTATTACAGCCTTTGTGTCAAAACACAAACCCCTTCTCCCGAATCAGTTCTTGGTATTTTTTTTTCTTCTTTGTTTGATGAGGGAAAAGGTCAAGGAAGGGAGAGAAATCATTTTCAAATTGCTTTTTCTAAAACTTATCATTGGATGATGTACCAAAGCCATTTCAAGAGATGCCATTAAGGATGAAGATATGTTACAAATTTCCCATGTTCCTCAAAAAATAAAACAAAAACAAACACCAAAACCTACTGAACTATTAATTTCTACAGCACATCTGTAATAGAGGTGAAACCCTTATCACCAGTGGTAGACGCAGTTATGCTTGCATGCCACTTCTGGGAGTGAAGGGGTTTGGATGTGTCAACCTCTCAGAACCATTGTGGTGTAGGTCACCTTAACAGATATTGATTAAGTACTGTACTAGGTGGAGGGGGTACCAAAGCAAAAGAGGAAGAAGCAGCGAACCTGGGGAGGAGGGACTGGTGACCCACAGGGAATGGTCAGAGCCCTTACAACCCGGTGACACACAGGGAATGTCTCCAGCTGTGGGCCTCTCTGCACCTTGGTTTCCTTATCTGTAAAATGAGGATAATAATAATAATGCCTCCCTTCTAGGGTTGTTATGAGGATCAAACGAGCTAATATATGTAAAGCCCTTATCACAATGTCTGGCACACAATAAGGCCTATATAAATGTTAGCAATTTTTATTAAACCATATTTAGATATTTTGAAAGCTCTATGATTTCTTCAGTGTGGGTACTCTTTCCACTGATACCAATTAAGCCACACCAAGAACCGCACTTCAATAGCTGACAGGAGTCAGTATGTCCAGAAAAGCCATTGACAGATGGGCCAGTTTTTCTAAAATGCAGGTGCTTCCCTTTTGGCCACAGCAGGTCTTGACATGAACCCCTGTACCGTCATATTGCCTGGATCAGACGTGAAGCCTTTATAAATTGGTAGGACCATCCAGAGCCTGTTCTTCCCTAGGAGAGACTTTGAGAATCAAGAGTCACTTTTTTGCCTTCATGAAATATTAAGGTAGAATTTCAAGGCAAGACATAATTTAATGATGTATAATGTCAACAGTACATCAAATTTTTATCAAAATCCAAATAAGCATCCACTTAAAGAATGCTTGTCTTTCCCTTTTGGACAAACAATACTTTTAGTGACTTTTTTTTTTTTAATTTAGTGAAAGGTAAACTATGGAAGTTTTAAGAAACAAACCATACTGGTTTACAAGATTTTATATAATTTGTAGGTAAACTGTAGAAGATAGTATTTGTTACATTAAAAATTGTACCAGTTTATTTGTTTTAAATGATAAAATTGAATTCTTTTATGTGTCTCTCTCTGTGTGTGTAAGACCTGGAAATGAGTAGATGTCCATCAATTGGGGAATGGTATATATGTGTATATACCAAAATGTGCTTTTGTTTTAAAAAACTGAACATTCCTTAGACAATTATTGATTATATATTCAGCCAGCAGCATGAATCTGTTTTGAATTATGGACTAAGGAAGGAAATACCAATGATATATAAATGAAATACTGCTATTATATGATTTTTGGTGCATATGGCTTTTGCTACATAAACTTTAAATGAGCAGGAATTGTTTTGTTTGTTGTATTTCTGTCTCCAGTACCTATCTACCACAGTTCCTGACCCATGTTTCATGAGGATTTACTAATGGATTGATATCAGACATAATATAGCATAACTACTACAGAAAATAAAGATCTATTCCCTTTGAGAACTTAGTATTACATTTATGTATTTTCATTGTGTTTAGATAGAAAAGCATGACCTAGATTTATGTTATTTAAACTTCTTGAAGTTGTAGAACCCTTTGCATTGTTTAATACCTTTGAACCTTTTGATCTGGTTTATTATTAGGGTAGAAACTGAAAATGGAGGTTCTTTGCATCTCTGAATCTATGATTCTTTGCAGGACAAATGAAAACATTAAACATATTTGACATGTTGAGCCTTTAGGTCAAGGAATTCTCAAGAGTTACCTTATAGAACCTCAGGTTTACCTGGAATAGTTGAAAACCAGGATCATTCTAGCTTTATAATTTGTTACCTTCAATTAGACCAAGGGTAGGGCACTTTCTAGCTTCTAAGACCAGTCTCATTTTTAATTTCATCAATTCTTTGATAAGCACCTAAAAGATGACATTGATCTGCCTAATAACCTACATAAAAGACTTTATTCCAGAGCCACTACTGTCACATTTTATAGAAGAGATTCTGAAGGTTAGATAGTAGCAGTTGAAGAGCTGTGAACAGTTGTTAATTCTAAAAGTTTTACCTTCCTCTTTTTTGAGAAGCAACATAGTATACTGGAAGTAAATACTGGGCTTGGAGTTAGCCTAGGTTTACATCCCATTCTTACTATCTGTGCCAAGTCAATTAAACTTTGAGTCTGTTTTTGTTATTTGTAAAACTGATACTATGGTACCTTTAGTATAATATTATATTATTCCCCATCCCCCATCTTCTCAGATTGTAGGGAGATTGTATAAACATTTTGAACATGTTAAAATCGTCTAAAATATCAAATATTAATTAATGGATCCCATAATACACTTATGTGCATCCATTTGCAATACAAACAACTAAATTTGATTAGTGGAAGTATAGGACCCAGAGCAATGAAATTAAAAAAAAAAAAAGATGGTTTGCTGCTTAAGCTTAAAATATTTGCAAATAAAATTAGTCAGATCTAATAAAGATAAGCTAGTTCCATAATTTTTTTGTTGTAAAGAGACTAGCTGTCCAGCTAAGAGGTTCTTAACTTTTGTGTTGGGCTCAGAATAATGTTTCTTTTCTTCAAATTCATAATTGAACAAAATGCTAAATTTCATTTAAAATTTAGTGAAAATGGAGGTGTATTTTTAAAAAAATTCAAGTTCAGGGGTCCAAAGTTGAGAACTGTGTTCCCTCTAGCTAATAGATTAATTGACACCTCTATGATTTCAAAGCAGATTTCTGAAACTCAACTCATTCCTCATGCTTACATAAAATCCTTAGAATTTTTTGATAAAATAAACATTCATTTCAAAAATAAACTTTGAAGTTTGAAAATAAATGCAGATAAATAGTTTCCCAGGACAGAAAGGATTCTTATAAAATTCTGGAAACCAAACTACTATTTCAGTGGGCTGAAATAACAGATGATGATGTTCACATCCTCAGTGAATAGCATGTGTGTGCCAAAATCAATTTAGTCAATGGACTTAGACTGATTTGACTATTCTCTTTTTTCCTCTAATTTTTTTCTTTTGCCTTATAAGTATCTTCCTCTTTCCTTCCTTTTATTTATTTGTTCCTTCTCTTCCCTTTATTTACTTAGTAGTATTTTATTTTTCCAATTACACATGAAAACAATTTTTAGCATTCATTTTTTAAAAATTGAGTTCCAAATTTTCTCCCTCTCTCCTCACCACTCCCTCCATAAAATGATAAATGATTTGATATAGGTAAAGTATGTACAGTTATGTAAAACATATTTCCATTTTATTCATGTTTGGGAAAGGGGCCAAAAGAAAAGAAACACCCCCACACACACACACCCACCCACCCACACACACACACACAGACAAAATAAAAAGTTAGCATTCAGACTTCCACAGTTCTTTCTCTGGGTATTAGTAACATTTTTCATCATGAGCCCTTTGGAATTGTCTTGGATCATTGTGTTGCTGAGAAGAGCTAAATCAATCATAGTTGATCATTATATAGCATTGCTGTTACTTTGTACAGTGTTCTGGTTCTGTTCACATTTCTTTTGCATCAGTTTAGGTAAGTCTTTTCAGGTGTTTCTGAAATCTTCCTGCACATTACATTTATATATCACAACTTGTTCAGTCTTTCTGGATTGATAAACATTCCCTCAATTTTCAGTTCCTTGCCACCAAAGAAATTGCAGTTATAAATATGGTTGTACACATAATCCTTTTCCCATTTTGGGGGATCTATTTGGGATATAGATGTAGCAAGGCTACACAATTTTATAGCCCTTTGTGTTTAGTTCCAAATTGTTCCAATATTGGATCAGTAAACTCCACCAACAATGCATTAGCCAATGGAACAGAATTTCTCTAATCAATAGGGATTTAGAATATTTCTTCATATAACTATAGATAACTTTGATTTTTTTCATCTGAAAACTGCCTGTTTATATCCTTTGACCATTTATTAATTGAAGAATGGCTTGTATTCTTAAATTTGATCCAGTTTTCTAGATATTTGCGTCTCTCTCTTTTCTACCTTGCTCTGCTTTTGGGTTGGGTTTTGTTTTTTTTTTTCCCCAGTCTCTGGGTCAAAATTTTGTCAAGATTAGATAAGGAGTATACTATTTACCATTCCCATTATCTGTGGATGAACATACGAGTAATGCTTTCTAGAACTTTCCCCAGATCACTTGGGCAAAATAAATTGCCTACTTCCTTACACTCATATACACACAACAAAACATTTGAACAATAGCAAAAAACAAAAAACAAACAGTAAAACCCCACAACTTTGCAGAATTAATGAGAGGATTAGGAACTTTTAAATAAGAAATAAATGAGATTAAGTTTACATTTGTTTTAGTACTTAAGTAAATTCATGCTGAACACAAAATGACAGCTTACTCAGTTATCTTTCATATGGACATATGACATTCATGTAATCAAATTCAAAAATCTAGCTGATCAAAAAAAACAAAAAAAAAAAACCCCAGCAACATACTGGGACTCTGGAGAACTAACTCAAGAATGAGTAGAAAGTTGCCTACTTCCTCTTGTTCCCAACTCATGTTAAACATAGAGATACCCATGACAGAATAGTCCAGGGTGAGAATATTTTATACCTTTTCTGGGTTGAGAAAGTAATTGAGTTTGGGTTTCAAAGGTCAGCTACAAAGCCAAAGTCTGAGTTGGAAAATAAAAGTTAGCAAAGAGTGTGTCAAAAATGACTGTAATCTATGTCAATTAGAATTTAAGAGTGAATTTCTAAGGAGTAAAATTTATTGATACAATAGTGTAGAACCATTGCAAAGAAAGGTTTCTAATCTTATGACTTCTTTCCATTTTTGAATGGGGTGTTATGTGGAAAGATATATGGAAAAGATATGAATATGAGTTTCAGAATCTTGAATGAGTCAGAACATTTAGGAGCAAGAATTGAGGGAAAAAACAATCTGCTCTGGCAACTAACTCTAACACTGATAGCCAGGGATTTTCAATAGCTTTGGGGACAAAAGAATCTTTTTAAATTTACTCTCATCCATGGGTGACCCACCTCTGAACTACTGAAGCATCCACCTGTCCTTCCTATACATTCTGAAAATCACGGTAGGAAACTGGTAGAGGAAGTGTTTGGTTCAGCTGGGATTTAGGAATTTCCCTGGAATTTCTGTAAAATTAGGAATTCCTTAGAATTTCCATAGTCTGTTCATACAAGTGATATTTTTTGACTACACAAAATAATAGCTCTAAAAAACCTTAGGCAAATTACTAATAGGAAGACAATATCAAGGCTATTGTGACTTATTATATAAACCAAACCTCTGATTTCCAATGAAACTTGGGATAATAATTTAGTCTCACTGTGTCAGTTTACTCATCTGTAAAAACTGGGATAGTAATACTTCAGAGAAGTGTTTGGACTTTTAATTAATGCTTTTAGAATACTTGGAAATATTCTATAAAGTAGAACATAAGAGCAAAATTCATAAAAGCTTGGCCTTTAAAAACAAACCTATCAAGGAGATGATAATAACTAGCATTAATACTTTAAGGTTTGCAGATCACTTTATGTACGTTAATTCATTTGATCTTCCTAACAGCCCGGTGAAGTAGGGTTGTTATTATCCCCATTTTGCAGGTGAGAGAACTTAGGCACAGAGCAGTTGTTAAGTGACAGTTGCACCATCTCATTAGCACTAGTAAGTGTCCAAGGTAGAATTCAAACTCGGGTCATCCTGATGTCCAATTCCACGTTCTAGCCACACTAGGCCACAACCAAGCAGGTAAGTTTCATTAACATCAACTAGTTTTCAGGCAGGAGTCCTTCACAGTTGGATTGTTCATTTCATTTCAGAATATTTCTTGTAAGGGATGCTGCTGCTTGCAAATAGGAGTAAATCCAGTATCTTTTGGGTGGCTCCTAAGGGCTGCAGAAACACAAAACAAGAGTTGGGAACAAGAGAAAGTAGGCAACTTTTTACTCATTCTTGAGTTCGTTCTCCAGAGCCCCAGTTTGTGTTTTGGTTTTGCGTTTTCTTTTTTGATCAGCTAGCTTTCTGAATTTGGTTACATGAATGGCATATGTCCACATGTAAACAAAAGGAGAAAGTGAATAGCCTAAGTCAGTGCAAAATAAAGAAGTTGGGGTTCTCTAGTGGTCATTGTCTGTGGCCAGCACGGATATATCGGATTCACATTTACACCTTCCAAGAGTCCAAACTTCACCCCAATCATCTAATTGCAGTATCGGTCACCTATTTTTTCCTCCTTTTCCCATTTTTGTTGGTGAGAAGCGAGCAGTGCTGCCACCTTGTTGCCAAAAGTTTGCCTGATTTGAATGTGTTTAGAAATCAAGTGAATGCCTGTTGTGCAGAGGAGCCTGCCCTTTCTCTTTGTCAGTACTTGCAAAAACAACTTAAAAGACAAAGTTAGAGCTGCTGGCTGGGATTCTGTAATTAGCATAATCATGATGCTGTGCATTGTTCGGCAGTGCACGCCCCTCAGCCAAATTTCCCATTAAGAGGACACCGATGTTGTCCTAGTGAATAAATCTCTGCACACATGATGCAAATCAGCGTGTTCCTGCCTGCTGTCCGGGACTGCAGTTAATTTTAGCCGGGGTTTGTTCTACAAGTTGTAAAACTGTTTACCCAAGTAGAAGCTCCAAGACTGAAATGTGAGTGCTCTGCCTAATGTCACAGGAGCTCTATTTTAGACTTCAGATTGTATTTATGACCCGCAGAGCAGCATTCTGAAGAATTGTTGTGGCTCAGGTTTCTATTGAAACGACTTGTAAGTACGGGTGAATTTTTAAAACTTGTCTTTGTTTTCTTTTCCCCACTTCCATCTGCTTGATATTCGTTAAAGTTAAGTTACCTTTTGTCTCTTGGGGAACCTGGAAACTTTGTGGGTGGGCACTTAGGAGAAAGCAGCAGAAACCGTTTAAAAATTTGTTTTTAGCAGGTCCTTCCAGTAAGTGAATTTTCCGTGTTTCCAATAGATGCTTAAACATATTCTCTCCCCCTCCCCCAGAAAAAGATTCCCAATTCTAGCTTATGGCTAGTTACCTTTTTATTTATTTACTGAGTAATTTTATTAATTACCAAAAGAAATATGTAGTTAAACTTTATTTTCTATGGCAACTGAATCTTTTAACAGCAATACTAAACTGAATTGCTGTATAATCTATTTTCTCTTAGTTCCAAGTTTTTGCTAAAATAATGGAGTATCAGATGTAATATTTTGTAATGTGTACAGTTTTTGTTGTATGTTTTTTTTTGTTGTTGTTGTTGTTTTGTTTTTTAAAGGAGATACTTAAAATAGATTCCCCAGAATGATTTAAAGAGGAGTTAGTACAGAAAGAAGGAACGTCAAACATCTTGTGGAAGTTGAATAAAGTTAGATCTCTTAAATAATGAAAGTTCTGGGAAATCTCAAATCTTAGCTAATGTTCATCTAGCCAGTGTTTGTTACCACATGTCAACTTAAATTTGGCTTGAAGATTAAAATAAAGATTTTAATAAAGAATGTCAGTGTTTTAAATGATTTGGATCCTCTCTCATGTTCTGAAATGTGTTTTAACTCAGAGGTGCCTGACATTGTGCCAAAACCGAAGCTCCAAGCCATGTAGGGATTTTCTTTGCCTGGTACCCCTTCAGTGGTGCTCCTGGCTTAGGGATTTAAGTCTCAGCTGGGCAGTCCCAAAGCTCCCCACACACCTATATCTGAGATCAGGTCTCTATAATGAAACACAGGGTGAGGTAGGGGATGAGCTAGGAGAAAGGGAATGCAATTTGCCCGATTTGAGAGGCTTCTCTTAAAAGGCTACTCTGCCATTAGGCTTTACTTGTTTAATATAAGAGAAATGAAATGCTATAGAAAGAAACATTTCCAGTGGTAATTTGTGAAAGGATATTTTGAGAATGGGAAAGAATGTAGAACTGATTTCTTTTACTGTTTTTAGGAGGAAAGTTTTAAACTAAGTTTTTAATGGCCTGAGATAATAGACAGCATAGATTAATTGTGATTGTTGTAATGGGGTCTCTCATTTTGAAATCTTTACTAGTCTATATATTTGTGATCTTGTATTCATTTATCATAGAACATATTAAATCTAGAGAATGTACGAGTTCTTTATACTTTTTGTTTATAGACTCAACACAGTTCTTTATTTTGTCATTAAAATCTTAATGGAGTACTTAAAGAAAATCACCTTGTTTATTAGACATCAATTGAGCCAGAAGGGACTTTAATAGATCATTTTACCCTTCCTCCTTATTTTTACAAATGTGGATATTGAGACCCAGGGAAATGACTTGTTCAAGATCTAACCATGCAATGGAAAATTGTTTCTTCCCCTCTCCACATCTCAGCTTCTCATCTGTAAAATGTTGTGGTCTGAGAGCCTTTCCAATTCTAAATCAGTTATCTTAAAGGATATCACAGCTGGGATTCAGAGGCAGGTCTTCTGAATCCAAATCTAGAACCCTTCCTACTACTCCATTATAATAGAATTGAATTTAGGATATGATTCCTATTCTAATGCCATTTAGGATAATTCATTACAATTGCCAAACAGGGGGATACTTCTACCCACAGATTTTAAAAATTACATTTTTCTATTCCAGTGAAATTTCCAAAGAACTTTGCCACTACCTACAAGAGGATTTATATTTAGGAGAAGAGACAAGACTAAAGTATTTGTGAAATAAAATAATTTTAAGGAATGCTATCTATGCACAAATGCTCTGAGATGCAGAGATCAGTTTAAAAGCAAAAAGAGATTGCTTTACAGGAGGAAGTGGCAGTCAGTGCTTCCCATAGCTGGGGGTTGTGGAGCTTTACTCCCTGTGTCACGGTGAGCCCGTTGCCATGTTGGTGATTGCCAGGCCTTCCCGAGGTGGGCATGTCTCCTGAGGGGTGAAGGAAATGCTGGCCGGGGCAAGCAGTATCCTACATAATAAGCTCCACACTTTTGGACTCTAAGCCAGGAGGCCTGTCTCACAGAAACTTAGCCTCTGTTGCTATAGCAAGAGTCCAGGGGTCAGTGCCTCCAGGTCATATATCACATTGTAACTGCATTGCTCACACCTGCTGCCTAGAATCAATAACACTGAAAATAGTTCCTGATTTAGTTTTTCACTATGATCACCCATCTTTATCTTCACCGAAGAGACTGCTGCTTTCTTAGGAGAAACCTCCCCATAAAGTAGTGCTGCTTCTAATAGGTTTGTTACCCCATAACTGGGTTCCAGCATGTCCAAATGTTTGCACTTAAGTCCAAATGAGAATTTCTAGAAGGAAGAGGGGATCTTTTCTCTCATGTCTTCTTTATCCCCCTCTGACCTTATTTACCCCCATTGTCACTTGCTGAGCATAATCTACAGCCACTGTATTTTGATTAAGAGCAGAAAGTACTAAATCTATGGCTATATAGCTGTGCTGTTTTCTTTGAAAAGGAAATCCTTTAGTGTATTTAAATAAACTATTTTTATCTAAATTAAAAGAACTCCTAGATTAACTGATACCATCAGCATTTGCTCTTCTCCACACAAGTTCATAGTAAAAGAATGGGGGCTCTGTGAGAACAGTTTGTTTCCTCTGGAATAAGATTCAAAACTTGGGACTGCTGTTATTATTTAGCATTTATTAAGCACCCACCGAGTACGTACAATACACAAAGAAAGCACAGTCTCAACTTTCAAAAGTCTTATATACCAATATTACACAGAAGAGACCAGCCTCTTTTCTTCCTTCATTCCACATACCAAAGTGAGTTTAGAAGAGAGGCCCTGAAAACAAGGCGAGAGGGAGAGACAGAGACAGAGAGAAAGAGAGACAGACAGAGGGAGAGAGGAAAACAGATAGTCACAGAGACATACACAAAGAGATAGATAGTGACAGGGACAGAGAGAGAAAGAGAAAGAGAGATAGAGGGAGAGACAGACAGAGAGAGAGAGACAGAGAAAGAGACACACACACACACACACACACACACACAGAATGAAGGAGAGAGACAGAGAGAAAGAAAAGGAGAGGGAGAGGGAGGCAAAAAAGAAAAAGTTGAGGTAAAGGTCTATTAAAATTTTTGGTTTATCTAGGCTTCTACCAAACAGAATGAAACTACAAGGTAGCTCTCCTGGGATTGCCACCTATCTCCAGCACCCAAATTTAGTGACAGATACTGTTCCAGTTAGGAGACCTTACTCAATCATGCCACCAGTTCATTTTTCTTGTTTAAGTTCTGTTGTACCTCAGGGAACTTGAATCTCTCCCTCTGTCTCTGTCTCTTGTCTCTATCTCTGTCTTTCTCTCTCTCTCTCTTTCCCTCTCTCCCTCATTCTTTTCTTATCCCCCCTTCCCTCTGTCTCTGAGTTCTCCCTCTTCCCTCTCTTTCTGTCTATCTCTCTCTGTCTCTCTCTCCCTCCCGCCCTCATTCTTTCCCTTTCCCTATCCCCCCTCTCTCTCTTTCACATACACCCACAGTTTGACTTTGATGGCCACTATGTTCCTAAGTGAATGTAATGAGCTTCTTTCTTCATGATCTCCAGATAGATAGAAGCTTTATTTAAAAAAAAAAATAAGTTCTTATTTGTGTTTCATCTCCATTATTGGTTTGCAAAGTCTTTTTGGAATGAATCATTTCACTTTGCAGTGGCTTGGTTTCTCCATCCATAAACCTCACAGAATGCTGTATCATCTATTCAGCTAAATAGGTTAGCAAAATGCTTTGAGTTTCTCAGAAGAAGGGCATTACAAAGGACGACCAAGCATTATTACATAACATAAAGAGGTAGGATTGATATGAGTCAGCAGAGTAGGTCAAACAAGCATGGGTGCTGGGTATTAATAAATAGTAATAATACATGCAGGTTCTATGACTCAAGCTTCCCCTTCCCAGACCTAGCCAAAGTACTCTATGCAACCTTAGAGAGATTTGGAGAATTTGGCAAAGATTCATGGAGAACTCTTTGATCCCCCATCCTAATCCCACAAAGGATTTAAAGAATGAACAATGATACCTATTTAAAGGATTCAAGAAACTGAAATTTTCCCACCTGGATGAAAAAGTATTTTGGTAACAGTTGAAGTTATGAAGCAATTCTTGGGCAAATGTTTTAAAACTTCCCTGGACATCAGTTTCCTCATGTGAAATAAAATCTAGGTGATCTTCTAAATCATCTCCAGTTCAGGCATCCTATTATTCTGTAGTTTTTATCACCCAAAAAGATAAATGACTGGTCTTTATTCTATTGTGGAGAGCATAAAAAGAATAGGGGATTAAATTGCAGCATCGTGTAAGGGTTAATTTAACTCTTAAGGACAATGGATACCCAACATTGCAGTGAGATGTTGAGAGAGATTACTTAATCTTCCTTGCTAGAAATCTTTAAAAATTCAGGTACAGACTTCACGAAATCATTGACCAAAAAAGCTTGAGCACTTCCCAAATTATGTTTCTTGGACTTCTAGCATTGTGCATGATGTGAATACTGGTTCCCATGACTTAGATTGTGATCTCTATAGAGATGATTCCCATAACTATATACCCAGACCTAGTCTTGTTCCTGAGCTCCATCTTCACAGGACCAGTGTCCATTTTAGGCCAGGTGTCCCACAAACATTTCAATACTCACTATGTCAAAAACAGAAGTCAGTATTTTCCCTCCCAACCCCCTCCCCCTCACTTCTAGCCTTCTCTGTTTCTCTCAAGAACACTATCTTCCTATCCCTTAGTCAGATTCACAATTTTGGAGTCATCCTTAACTTGGCTCCCTACTCCTATAACTAGTCACTTGCCAAGCCTAGTTGATTCTTTCTCTACAGAATTTCTTATACCTGATCCCTTTTCTCTTCTAACATAGCCATCACTCTGGGTCAGGCTCTCATCACTTCTCCCTTGGACGTTACAGCAGCCTCCTATTTTTATTTATTTGTCATTTAGCTCTTCTCTTCCATCTGCCCTCCATGCAGCTGCCCACATCATTCCTCTGCTCAGTAAATGCCAATGGCTCCCTTTTGCCTGTGGGAGCAAATACAAATGTGGTTTGCATTTAAAAGCTTTCACAACCTGGCTCCAGCCTACCTTTCCATCTTGTACATAATTCCCTTGAATACTCTTCAGCCAGCCAAACTGTCTATCGCGTGCATCTTCTTTCTCTCTCCTGCTTTTGCATGCGTACTAAGGTCTTGGAATCTCTGGTTTCCTTCTAACTTCGGGTCAAGCACCATTCCCTATCCTCCCAGCTACAAGCATCCCTCCTCTCTCCAACATCGCTGTGTATTTTACTTTGCCTATTTTTGGTGTGGTCTCTTACACCTTGATGCTTTTCCCTCTCTAGAGCAGGCATCCTTAGCCAGTTTGTCAGTCTGGTGGAGGCTATGGCTCCCTCCAAAAAAAAGACTTTAATGCATAAAATTAAATACTCAAGATTATGAAGAAAACAATTCTGCTGAAATATAGCTAGCAAAATGTTACAAATAATAAGTTAATGGACCCCAAATTAAAGGCCTCTGCCCTACTGAATGTCAGCTTCTTGAGAGCAGGTCCAGAAATGTGTAATAAATAGGTTACATAGCTAGTTAACAACCACCTTAGCCCTAGGGTCCCAAGCTCTTGCCTCCCCAGACCACTGATGCCTTCGTCCAGGATGATTTTTCAAATAAGCCTGCCTTCGATGAGTGTCAGATGAGATTCTCATTTCTAATAGACAGTATGACATAGTAGAACAGACTTCAGTCAGGAATAATTCTTGGGTTCAAATTCTGCCTCAAACACTTATTAGACAGGAACTAGAGGCAAATCATTTAGCTTCTCTGCTCTACTATCACATGAAGGGGTTGGAATCAGTGACCCTTGTGGTCACTTCTGTGCCCTTCCTGTGGTACTTTAATCCAGAATTGGGATGGATGTAAAATTAAGGTCCTTCTACAAAGGCCACAGTGCCTGAATTGGACTCTGACTGTTCTGCTGACTTCAGAATTACCTCCCCCAATAAGGAAGGGCTTGGGACCCATCTAGTGTGAGCAGTCCATTGTACTTGGTCTGGGGTCCCTTCTGGTAGGCTTGCTCTCCAGTCCCGTCCCAGAGAAGGCAGAAGTCTGTCAGCTCAAGCTCACCGCGCGTACTGAGCCATGAGGAAGGGTCCCTTATTGAGTTTAGTAAATCTGAATCCAGGAACAAAGGGCCAGCCTCCTTGCCCCCTTCCCCCCCAGTATGTAGTTTGCAGTGCTAGGCCCGTAGTCCAGAAGATGCAAGTTCTACTCCAGCCTCCTGTCTCGAATTGGTCTGATCAGCCACAGTTGGACACACTGTGATGTAACTCAGCTCTCACATGGTGATGTCATTTGGGGTCTTCTGAGAAAAAAGGGACAACAGCTAACTAGCTGATCTCCCTTGGAGGCCGCAGGAACCTTTGTCTTCTAACTTGCTCCCTCAGCTCCAGGCCATGCTCCCTGACACTTCCAAAGCAGGCTTTCTTACCTGGAGATCTAAGGTTACTTCCCATTTCAAAAGCTCTCATATCTTCCTCTACCTCAAGTCAAGTTCAGGTTCCTAAACCTGGCATTTGGGGAACCCCACAATTTTCTATCACTTTGCCTTCTTGATCCTTTTATTATTGTCATCAACTTACTCTGTCATGGATTACTGTCTTCTGTGCCCATGATGCGCCTCACATTTCCACATCTTTTCTTACTCTGTTCCTTAGACCTGAAATCTCCTTTCTTTCCCTCTTTGCCTATCAGATTTTTACTTAGCCTTTTAAACCCAGCATCCTACTTCCTCTATGAAGCCTGTCCTGCTTTCCACACACTTCCCCTGGCTGGTAAACATTTTGTTTTTATGCTATTTTATTAATATTTAAGTGTATTTTCGTGTATTTATAATTTTCTGTTTTGGTATCTTATCACTTGTAAGCCCCATAATGGTGACTATGTTTTATCTAAACTGTGTGTGGCTTTAGTGCTTAGCACAGTATTCTGCACACAGTAGGCACTTATTTGGGCAGCTAAGTGGCTCAGTGGATAGAGAGACATGCTTGGAGTCAAGTTTCATCTTCCTGATTTCAGATCTGGTGTGATTGTGAGCAAATGTTAAACCTCAGTTTCTTCAACTGTCAAATGATCTGGAGAAGGAAATGGCAAGCCATTGCAGTATTTTTGCCAAAAAAAAACCAAAATGGAGTTGTTGGGAACTGAATTTGATTAAAATGACTGGAAACAAGGCAGTAATTGTTGTCAGTAATTGTATTTTTTTAAAACGCGTGCTAGGTGCATTAGTAGGATAAAGGTAGCATATGTGGAGATGCTACTATCATGTTATTATAAAATTATATTAAATGTATATATATGTGCATATATGTCTCTACATGTATATATATATATATAGACACATATATTACTGTTAGTTCTTTGTTCATAGGAGGCATGAAAAAAACTGTCCATTTTCAGGCAGTGTTGAGGCAGCTAGGTGGTGTGATGGATAGAATTCTGGACTTGAAGTTAAGAAATACTGAGTTCAAATTTGACCTTATAAACTTACTAGCTGTGTGACCCTTAGAAAGATATTTGACCTCCCTGTGCCTTAGTTTCATCATCTGTAAAATGGAGATAATACCTCCCAGGGTTATTGTAAAGATAAAATTGAGATAACATTTGTAAAGTGCTTTGCATATATTAATCTGAAATATAAATACTATGCTGTTATTTTGTAGTTTAATTTTCTTCATACTTAGATAGATGTATGTGTATATAGATTCTGAATATATGTATATGTATATAAACACACTTCTCAATATATATTATGAAAAATGACTTTCAAACTGTAGATTGAAAGAAAATAATATATAGTTTCTTTAGAAAAGTGGCCTCCAGACTTTTTAAAAAATCACTTTTATTATTAGCAACAAATAAATGGAGCATGAGCACCTATTCCCATTGTGTTTGTGTATATATAAATATATATATGTATATATATACATATATGTATATTTATAAATATACATGTTCTGTTTTGCTGATGATTTTGAACATTATACAGCTTACATAAATATAGGCTTTTCAGTAGTGTTAGGAAGCACTGGCGTTTGAGCAGGGGAGTAAGCTTTTACAAGAGGGATGCTGGCCTCTGAGTGGAAGCTGGATTTGGGGCAGAGAGGCGGGCAGTCAGGACACAGGTGAGGCACAGAGGAAGAGTTTGTGTGCTAGACAGAAGGTATGGAGTAGAACCTTTGCCAAGAAGACACAGCAAATGATGGAGGGGACCTGGAGGAGAGTATGGGGCAGCGAGAAGTCCTAAGTAGGAGCCTGGACAGGTAACAGTGCCCAAGACAGAGCCAGTGAAAGATGGAAAAAAATGAGGTTTGGTAGAACAGAGTAGGTCATGGAATGAGAAGTTTGAAATGCAGGCCAAAATCCATTCGTATCTTCTCATCCAATGCAAAACTCGAGCCAGAGAGGCAAAGTCTGTAGTGTGAAAGCAGTGACTTGACCCATCTCTTTTAACTTCAGCAACATTTCTTTTTTCTTTTTCTTTTTTTTTTTAGTACTTATAATTTTATTTTATTATTTTTATTACAACTTTTTATTGACAGAATATATGCCTGGATAATTTTTTCAACATTATCCCTTACACTCATTTCTGTTGTGATTTTTCCCTTCCCTCCCTTCACCCCTTCCCCTAGATGGCAGGCAGTCCTATACATGTTAAATATGTTATATTATATCCTAGATACAATATATGTGTGCAGAACCGTATAGTTCTCTTGTTGCACAAGAAGAATTAGATTCAGAAGGTAAAAATAACCTGGGAAGAAAAACAAAGATGCAAGTAGTCCACATTCATTTCCCAGTGTTCCTTCTCTGGGTGTAGCTGATTCTGTCCATCACTGATCAACTGGAGCTGAATTAGCTCTTCTCTATGTTGAAGATATCCACTTCCATCAGAATACGTCCTCATACAGTATTGTAGTTGAAGTGTATAATGATCTCCTAGTTCTGCTCATTTCACTCAGCATTGGTTCATGTAAGTCTCTCCAAGCCTCTCTGTATTCATCCCACAGCAGACATTTCTGTAGTACTTTAAAGTCTACACAGCATCGTTGTTACTTGTGTTACTCGTGTTAGATGACACAGCATTGGGGCTAATAGAACCGTCAGGAGCCTTACATTTTTCGCTAGAAAGGCCTTGGAGGTGACACTTTTGGTCTGTCACTTTGGGATCTCGCTGAGCAGAGTGCCGGGCTTCCTTGTTGGAAGCAGGACTTAAGATTGCTGTGGGGTATTTGTTCATTCGTTTTTCAATCACGTCTGACTCTTGGGGACCCTGTGTGGGGTTTTCTTGGTAGAGATCCAGAGTGGTTTATTATTTTACAGAGGGAGAAACTGAGGGATACAGGGTTCAGCGACTTTCCCAGGGTCAGTCAGCTTGGAAGTGCCTGAGGCTGACTTTGAACTTGGGTGCTCCTGACTGCAGGCCCAGGCTCTCTACAGGAGACTACCTCGCTGCCCCAAGAAGAGAGATACTGTATCAGTCAGGGCGCCAGCAGTTAGGGATGAAGCTTCACTCTCACATGGACGAGGCACCCTGCAAAGGTCGGTTTTAACTGCTGACCCATGTGCCAAACCTCCTCTGATCCGTCCTAAATTAGTCCGCATGCCAGACTCCATATTTTTTTGGATGGTGAAAGGAGGAAAGGCTGGGAAACGTGCCCATAATTGGCGAAAGAAGGGGGGGAATCCAGCCTGTTTTTTAAAAACTGAAGTTTTTGAAGTGCTCGCTTCTGCAGTACATGTACCAAAAGTGGAATGATACAGAAAATAGCATGGCCCCTGAGTAAGGATAACATGTAAATTCATGAAGCAGCCCTCATTTTTTGTTAATATGGAAATGCCAGTTTTATTTTGCATTGAAGTTTAGAATTAAAAAAATATATATTTTGACTGATTAAAGCCCTGATTTTGATATTATATCTAATCATGTTAAATCACGCAAAGAATTGTGTTCCCAAATCCAGAATTGATTCCAAGTACTTTTTGTGTTCTAATCTACTGAGATTCAAACACGAAGACAATATTTATAGTTATCAGTGATGAAGGATGAAACAGGCCATCTAGCTGGTATTTCTAAGGCTCCGATCTCTGTAGTATCAAAGTGTACAACACCACTGTTTACTAGAAATGATACGACCTGCAAGCGTGAGAGTTTATTTGCCCCATAAATTCTTGCTTCGAGATGACCTCTCACCCACCAATCAGGAAAGTTATTTTGGGTAAATGTTGTTTGTGCCAGTGGCAGTTGACTTAAGAGGAACCTGCCCAAAAAGTCTCATCTGTTAAGTCTGCTTTGTTACTGTGAAGCATGGGTACCATTGGATGGGTATTTCAAGTGTCTCTGTGTCGAAGCTTGACCTTGGTTCAGGCTGTCAGGGGACCTATGAAGGCAGCTTTTTGTACTGATTCAAAGCCAACCACTGAGGCCTTAAACTTGATTATTCACTACAGTGGTGGTTTTCAAGAACAAGAGGAACATCTCATGGTGGCTGGGCTGGCACATTCCGAGCTCCCTTGCTGTGTCTGGGTGGTTTCCTCGCATATATCCTCCAAGCAAGGAAGAATTCCTGGATTGTAAGCTGGGATTCTCCTGAAGGAGTACATTGGGAGTTTGGTCATCTCTAATAGGATTTTTTCCCTCCATCCTTTCAACTTGCCACCCTTCAGTATCCCAAGCTCTCACTTCTTCTGTTTTACCTTCCTTTCCTCAACCTCTCGTCTTTCCTCTTTACCCTGTAAAATCTGGGGTAGGAGCTCTAGAGGGCTTTGTTTTCCTGTTTCATCTTGGGTTAGATGAACAATCTCTGGATATGGTAGATCTTACCCTCTGTGAAAGTTCAGAGATACTGGAAAAATGCATCTCAAGCCTTTGACAAAAAAAGACCCCTGACCTGGCAGTGCTCCTGGTGGGACTGGGGTAGCTCCCTCAGCCTATTCCTTCAGCCAAGCTATTTCAACTTAGTTTAATCAAAAAACTTCCATGGTCCCAGCATGAACACAGACATATTGAATGCCACATCTAGAGGGAATAATTAGAGTGATTAAAACTGAGTGAATTAAAATTCTTTGCCAGTTGAAATTTTTTTTAATTCCTTTCCTTTCTAAATGGAAAAAGAAATTTGCCTCTTCAATTTTTTCTTAAAGGTATAAGAGCAGAAAGGAACATCCTCAGATTTTATAGAATTAAAATGTAAGAAAGGGAAGAAAAAATATGAGAAAAAAAGATGGCCTTGAGATTAGAATTTTGGATTAAGTGTATCTTCTTTGTTTATCATCTTTCACCTTGGATTAGAAAAGTTAGAGAGTATGTTGTGAGTGTTGTTAGTACAGTGGGGTAAGAGCTTAGGAGATGATATCATCTTTTATAATAATTTTAAAAACAAGGACTCATGCTGTAGGCTTTGATTTGAAATTGAAATGGCAGCTGGAGCAGCAGAGGGAAAATTGCTGGGATGTGCTGTCACCATTTGAACCAGCTTGCTGTATCAGAGTGGCGTGTTCTTGTGTACCTAGGCAGGGGGTATTGCCCCTAGCTGGAACCTGATACAGTTCTGAGCAGTAAAGAAGTGTAGATTGTGTCTAGAGAATGGAGATTTAGAGGATTGCACTTCCAGCTCTGTCACTCTTATTCTCATCCTTAATTCTTGCCATCTTTACTTCTATTGACTTCTCTTCTGTGTTCCTCTAACTACTAGGTCATGGCATCTCCAGGCTCAGGGAGACTTGCTTATGATGATTAAAAAGATACAAAGGTTTTACATGAAGAGGAATGATTCACAAGCGATTCCCTGCATCAAAAGAAGATCTTAATTAAGCAGGTCCAAAATTTGGATTTTTTACAGACTCTAAAGACAGACACTTTTACAAGTAAGTCATTTAAACAATATTGTATCTGAGGGGGGTAGGTAAAGCAGGCAGTGGTTTTGACTAAATTGTTTTAGCTGTATTGATTTTTGTTTGTGTAGCAAAAACTTTGCTCTCTCTAGTAATCAGAATCCTCTATCTTTTATTATAATTTCTGCTCTGTAGCCAGTTACGACAGTTATGAAAGGTATAATCCATCATTCTCTTATAACTGTTTTTTAGTTTGATTTTCACATTTGAAGAACTGTTTTGTAGAAGATTCAATTTGCTTTGTTTGGCCCCAAATGGCAAAACTATGGGTAGGAATTACAAAGAGGCGTATTTGGATTTATTATAGAGATGAATGTCTTAATAGTTGGAGCTGTTTTGGGAAGTTGTGCATTACCCCTAATTGGAGATTTCTACAGATAGTCTGGGTGATTCTTGTCCCAAATATTCTACAATGGGTATGAATCTAACTAGAGATGGTTCCTTCCAATGCTGATATTCTGGTTTATTCTTCTACTTGTTCCCCAAATTTCCACTCACAAAGAGAATTAATAATTGTTTCTGTTATATGGGAAAGCACCATTTCTTGCCATGACTGAATAATACTGTAGTATTCAGACAGAGAATTATTTATTTTTGCCTTACAGCTTTAAAAAATAAAACAAAATCACATATTTATAAAATGTGCCAAAAAAAATCAAAGCAAATGAAGTAAACTATTTCCTCTTTCTAAAATCTCTAGGAACTAGATATGAAGTTTTTAGATTCTTAGCTCCAGAGAGTAAAATAATTTATCCAAGATCATTTATCATAGCCATTAAATTTTCCTAGGACCAAGAAAAAAATTTTAATGGATTTTAAAAATCCAATAATATTTTATTTGAATTTGGTTAGACTTATATAGAAATTTGTGAGATAAAGCTAGTTTATAATCTCTCTAGTAAAATTTGTAGTCTCTCATTCTAGTAAAAGGGGAATAATTGTAAGGATGAATATAAAAAAGTAGAGGTATTGATAATGGGAGTGAAGGAAATGGTTAAGTTGAAAATTTTACAATCAGATGAAAATGTTAGTGAATCCACAGATAAAAAAATAAGGCTATATGGTTGATTTGGCAGATCAGTGATAAAAGTCAGTCTAGTTTCTTGACTTCTGGTGCAGTTTTTAATAGACGAACATATAGCAAGAAGAGGTTGGCCAAGTCAATTTAATAACTATTTCTTCTCTGTCTTGTTTGGGTCATTGCCTAAAAACAGCTGCTTAAGAATTCATGGAATGAGGACAAAAAAATACAGTATTTGATAGCAAAACATGAAAAGTGGTTAAGATAAAAACTTTCATTTGGCAAACTTTCCATTTATATTAGCGTTTTAAAAAATAGTGTTCAGATTTGGGGGAGAGGGATTTCATTATAGTTAGCAAGTAAAGAGGCAGGTGAGGATAAAGATATCTATTTATGTACAGAACAGTTTAGTTCTTTTTTAAAATAGTGGCTGAGACCAAAGTATTTCCCCAATATAGCTCTTGGAACTCCGCCGAACAGCCCAACTTCTAGAGCATAGGATTAGAACAAGTAATCTGAGGAGACAGTGTACCTACTATCAGAGTTCTATCACAGTGTTGGGCAATAGAAATGTGTTTATATGTGTAAAGTGACTGGCTCAAGGAAAATGTTCACCCATTTACGAAAAAAAGATGTAACCAATAATTTGAGGAAATGTCAGTCTGGACAATGAAGACAGAAAAACATTATTATTATACTGGAAAGTGAAATATTTTGTTTGCCCAGAAATGCAAAACAGAAATAAAAAAATGCAAAGAAATTTTCAGAGATCTGTCCAAAGCTCCTGCCCACAGGCAAATTATGCAAGATGATTATCTGTACTTGGTTCTTTGGCTGTCCTTTAGGACTTCACTCCTAGATACATGGGCACATAGGCAAAGAAAATAGGGAGAGCTTTAGCCGAAATGTACATCTCCCCCTCCCCCCAAAAAAGAAAATATTGTTAGGATTAATGAAGAGCCTTCTTTTGACTCATAAAACCCCCTCAAGGTACAAAGGAGAACTTTAAAGGCCATCTGGATTTGCTTCACAAAGTTTACAGATAACACTTTTGTAATCTTCTTGAGAAATGTTCATCCAGATCACTACCTCCTAAGGCAGACCGTTCTATGGATGCACTCACTGTTCTTTTGACCTAAAACCTATCAGAACTTAGCTTTTCACTTGCCACCTTTCTTTCCTTTTTTCTTTTGGCTAAATCATTCTAACTCTGCTCATTTTACTTTATTTAATCATAGCATCACAGAATTTAGAGATGGAAGGAATCTTGAAGTTTATGTAGTCAAACTCCAACCAGGCTCAGTGGTGAAATGACTCTAAAGGTCAGGCAGGAAAAAAATCCAAAATTTAAAACCTCTGAATCCAAACTCAGTATTCATTCTCCTGGACCATACTGGCCCTCTTCCTTTTCTCTCTGATCATTGATATTGCAGTTTGCTGAGGATCATCATCAGAAACATTGGAGGATTTCTCACTCCCCACTGCAGCAAAGGATAGGACTACAGAGTTGGAGAAACTAGTTTTTTCAAGCACTCCCTTTCCTCTCCTGCTCAAGCCCTTAAATACTACCAGGGTGCCAGGGCCTTTTGGACTATTGCCTTTTTACATCTTCCTCCCCCTCGCACTAGAGACAATATTCTTAAGAAAGTATGATCAATGTTAACTTATTTCTACTTGTGTTTTGGGGTGTTTTATTTTTTTGCTCGTTAGCACCACTAGTTTTTTCTGTGATGATCTGCAGTTTATGTAATTTATGAAGCAATTAGTAATGGCTTTAATCTCTCTGGGCTTCAGTTTCCTTGTCTTTAAAATAAGAGTTAGACTTAGATGGCTTCTGAACTTCCTTTCATCTTTAAAATTCCACTGCTCTGTGATTTTGTTGTGCGTTGTTTCTTGTAGATCCTAAAAACTTGTAGTAGTTCAAGTAATATATGTATTGGGAATATGCTGAGTATAAAAGACTTGGAAGGGTGTCTTTTGTTTTCTCATTTTTATACTAGATATATTTATTTGCATGAAAGGGAAGGAACTGATAGTATTTTTTCATTTTTCCTTTGCTTTGTTGGGCAAAAGACACTCTACTATTAACTGTAAATAAACTCTTATCAATATTAGATCATCAGAATATGCAATTTCTAACTCTTAAAATGTTTCCCCTTATATTATATGGCATTGGGATATGTACTTTTTATATTTCTTTGTTATTCTCCATTCAAATTTCACTTCTCTTAGATAACTAAATTTGATTTGGAACATGAAAATCTATTATATTGTCATCCCCATAAAAATATGTATATTGGGTCCTTTTTAGCCAATAAAGTGACAGTCTGATTTTTGGTTCCGGTATGATTGACCTTTTTCAGAATAACCACAAAAGCCTTAAGAACAACAAATGTAGAACAACAGTCATCATTGTACAGAGAAATATTCTTCTGTTAAAGAGAAGCAAAAACTACTTTTGTCATATGTAAGATAGATAAGCTAAGAATACCTTTCATTAAGAATCAAGGCTTCATACACAAGGACATTATGAAGTCCGTATATAAGCAATATCTCCATTTTTAAAATGAGGGTAATAAAGACACCTACCTTCCAAGGTTATTGGAGGATAAAATGATATATTTGTGAAACTTCAATGCCTTTTATAAATGCTAATTAAAGAAAAACTAAATGTTAAAAATTGTCTTTACATGTGATTGGGAGGAAAATAAAATATTAAAAAAAAAACAAATAAAATGAACAAAGGGTAGAATCTATGTGTCAATAGACTAGCAAATTAGGACTATAGAAAAGGAAAATTAAACATATTAAATTAATTATATTATTTTTAGATGCTATTCTTGTTTGCCAAATTTTGGAATACTAGACCAATAAGCTGAATAATCTGTTAATAAATAGAACAAATAAAAAGGAATAAGATATTCCTTTATACACCAGATAAAGTAATGACTATGAGAGATGCAGTCCTAGCAATAGACTGAATCTACTTTCTGGACTAGAATTAGTGAATATAAAAGTGACCATTTTATCGTACTTTAAGCATTGTCTTCAAAGTTTCTTTGCCCGAACCTCCGTGAGACTTTTGTTTTATTATGTGAAGAATTTAGCACTCCATTTAGCACAACATCCGAATCCATTATCCAGTTGCCTCTCCAGCTTGGTAAGCCGTTGGAACCTCCAGCACCTATCAGAGCCCCATAACCAGGATTTTGTAATTTGTACTAACAAATGGGATCTTTTAAAAATGAATTTCTCTCCTTCCTGACAAAAGTGCAAACATCTTTTCTGAAGTGATTTCAGCCTGCTAGTCTGTGGAGGAAATGGCACTGTCTCTCTTGCCATTTCTCTACTGGGACAGAGCACCCTTGCATTACCTCTCAGCTCCTCCAAGTAGCCCCCCGAAGTCTGAAGGTAGAGCCTTTGGGTCCCACTCTACTCTTCAGGAACATAAATGGCTGCTTATCTCATTCCCCACAGCGGCTTTTTTCTTTTTTTCAAATCCTTCATTGCCCTGGGTTACTTAGTCCCTCCTGTCCTTGTCCCGGGTAACATAAATTCTCTGAGCTTCCTTAAAACTCTTCCTATTTATCTCCTGGTATTCTTAAGGCCTGGAGGCCATCATCCTTCCTTCTTAGCATCCCCAGATGCCTCTTCTAGTTCCCATTATGTTACCTTCAAATCAGCCAAGCCAAAGAAAACCTTTCCCTGTCATCCTCTTCCCGGTGATTTCAATTTTCACCTGTAGTCCCACCTTTCACCTAATCTCCCTAATTGTCATTGATTAAGTCATTGATTAAGGACTCCTTAGTGCCAAGGATACACCCAGAAGAAGGCTGCATTTTGTTCTTTGCTTTTGAGGATCCTCCCACCTTTTTGAGTCTTCTTTATACTTTCTGGTAGCCAGTCACTTATCAAACTTTGCTGACTCCACCTCTGTAAGAACCTCTCATCTATTTCTTTTCCATTTTCTCCATTCTCAGGACCAGCACAAGCCCTCATTGATTCCCACTTGGGTATCCAAATAACCAACTGACTTAGATTGCCACTTCCACTCTCTTCCCTTAAGCCCATACTTGATGTGGATGATAGCTTAATCTTTATGCAGAGACCTAATTTATGTTCCTTCCCAGCATTCCTACTGCTTCCCAAGTACAATTCAGACTTCTTTGCCCAGCATCCAAGTCTTTCATGATCTGATGCCACCCTCACTTCCCAGCATTATCTGGTTTATCTCTTTCATATTCTTTATGTTTCAGAAAAACTTGGACTACTGTGCCACCCAAATGTCATGTGTACTAGGCTTTTGCCATGCCTTCATAAGTATGCTTGTGATGTCCTCTTGCCTTTGTGATGGAATTTCTTCACATGTCTTAGACTGCAGTAAAATTTACTATACTTTAGGTGAATCAAAAAAATAGTAATTGCAGCCACATAGTCAGACAGACAAACAGCAAAATTCACAATATAGGTAAGATAAACAAGGAAGTTACATTATGCTAAAAAGAAGCCCCAAACGACAATTCCAATATCATTAATAACTGTATGTGAATGAAATGGAAATATAAATGTAGAATTAAGACATTCCCTGCTTTCAAGAAGTTCATAGCCTACAGGGATAGAGAATCCATATGGAAAGTTTCAGCTGCAAGATGGGAAGGTCCCATATCTCTCAGTGCATAGGCTCAGCACATAACACTTTTAACTGAATGTCACTTGCATTGATGGAATCTTATCAGTTTCTGATGCTGACCCATTGCTGTTTGTCCCTGACTTTGGGGACAAATATGTTTTTCCTGGGGCTGCAGGAGCTGTGACTTGGGCCAGGGTGACTCCCTAGGATGACAGCTGAGGGCACTGGTTGGGAAGGCTCTTCAGGGGCCTGGAGGGTCTGAGGTGAGATGGTAGTCAGTCACAGGGTGGCCCGGCATCTATCACCCGCTCTCTTTCCCTGGGGGGGTATTGCTTCTGTTACACTAACTTTCCTGCCCTTTGGGTGGCAGTTGGTACAGAAAGTTGACCCTTTCTCCATAGGAGTTGCTACCCCAGATGAAGGCCTTGAGAACTAGATTTAAAAGAAGTTTCGTGCTCTAGGAATGCTGCCATTCCCAGGCCCCTTGGGCTTCTCTGCCTTGAAATTGGTCAGTAGCTGTTGCTTGGTAGTGAGGAAGATGGGCCCCCTCATCACAATAATTTCTTCTCTCAATGATGGCTGCAGGAGACAGACAGGAAGCAGATTTTGTAGTTTTAGGATGGGGAAGACTGCTATTCCAAGTCTCTAGTGCTAGGCTGACTCCATCAGGGCCTGAGGGGAGATGTTGGTCAAGATGGCTGGTGATTCGCCTGGCACCTGCTGCCTTTTGTTTCTCCTGGGTGCCTTGCTTCTTCAGCTGGGCTGGCTTGCCTGCCCTATGAGGCGGCTCATTGGCAGTTGTTTCTAATCTGGTAGGCATGGTTCTAATTGTCCTAGCTTCTAAATTCATAGAGAGAAAAGTTAATTGAATTACAGAAAGAAATAGTATCATAGGAGACGTCTCAAATTTGGTTATAGTTAACAGAAAGATAAACAAAGGGATAAATCTGGAATTCAACAAATTCCTGAAGTCTAAACCATCCTTTAAAATCTGCTGGTGCTAGTTAGGTGATGCAGGGGACAGAGCCCCAGGGCTGAAGTCAGGAGGACATGAGTTCAAATGTGACTTCAGACATCTACTAGCTGTCTTCCCTTGAACAAGTCACTCTGCCTCAGTCTCTTCAGCTGTAAAATGGGGATAACAATAGCATCCACCTCCCAGGTTATGAGGTTCAAATGAAATACTATTCATAAAGTGCTTATCACAGTTCCTGGCATAAAGTTGGCAATTAATAAATACTTGTTTCTTTCCTTTCTTCCTTTCCTTCATTCTAAGACCAATTCAATGGCCACCTTCATGAAACCTTCCATGATTTTTTTTCTCATTGATAATAATATCTTTCTCAACAGAATTCACTTCACATTTTGCTTTGCATCTTTCTAATTCACTAACCATTTAACATTTTGTATTAAACATAACTGTGTTTATGTTTATACTTCTAGATTTCTTCTAAATAATTTGAAGTTGAAAAAGGAAAGGATCATATCTTAAGTAAATTTTGTCTCTCCTTCAGCACCCAATATCAGCCCCTGCACGCAGAGGGACATAAGTACCTCTGCTGGAATATTGTTCGAAGAGTTAGATTTGGTCATGTTGCAATGTCGTTTGAGTGAGGTTTTGTTTTTGAATAGTTGTATAACTTTTTTTGTATTTCATAATTATACATATAATTTCTTCCCAAGACTTTCTTGGGGGCCAAGCTTTTACATTATTATTAATTCAGCTTTTTATTTGGAAAAGAGTGTTGGACTTGGAGTCTTGAAGTAAAGTTCTGTCCCAGTGCTTACTATGTGTGACCATTAGCAGATCATTTAGCCTATCTGAACTTCATTTTCCATTTCTGTAATAAC
Organism: Sminthopsis crassicaudata; assembly: GCF_048593235.1. Classification (NCBI taxonomy): domain Eukaryota; kingdom Metazoa; phylum Chordata; class Mammalia; order Dasyuromorphia; family Dasyuridae; genus Sminthopsis; species Sminthopsis crassicaudata. Next base: position 137,275,067 of record NC_133618.1, on the reverse strand, counting down.
TCTAGTACCTGTGTCCTAAGACTGTCATAAGGATCAAATGAGACATTGCATATGAAGTTCTTTGCAAACCATAAAAGTATTATATAAATGTTAACTATTATTCTAGTGCAAAGATAATGATCTCACAATGGGTACTTCCTCCAGTGATACAGGTCACTACTCTTCTTTGCCTTAGTAGACATCTTCATGAGCTGCCAAAAAAAAAAAAAAAAAAAAAAAATCACCTCTGGTGGCCAAGTCTCTGGTCTTGAGCTTCTCTTCCTTTAGCTAGATTGATCTTTGAAATGTCAGTGATTTAATCTGTTGGGGTGGGGAGCTATTCATATTCTTTCCTGACTGGTAGATTTTGCCAATGCTGGTACTTCATTGGTGTAGCTTTGAGAACCTTGGGTCACTTCCACAGCACAATAAGGCATTGGAGAAGGTCATTAGAGAAATGGAAAAATGCAGGTAGGCTTGCCATTTATAACACTACCTTTTAGAGCAGAGCACAAAAAAACCTATCCACTTATGATAGTTGTGTGTTCTCTCTGTCTTTGATTCTTTCTCTTTTCCTCTTTCTCTCCCCCCTTCTCTTCCTTTTCTCTTCCCTCTCCTCCCCACTCCCCACTTTAGAATGATGTCTTTACTCAAATAGTTTCTGCTTCCTTTTTAAAAATAGATTTTGATTGTTATATTTTGCTTTTATATCACCCAGATTTCCCCCATATGTTTCCCCATAACTCCTCCCAAAGAGCCATAAAAGAAAAAAAAATTTTAAAAGAAGAAAAGATAGAAAAAATTAGTAAAACTAATCAATAAGTTGAAAAAAAACCCACAAGTATCATAAGGACAGTGGGTTTTTTGTGCTCTTCTCTAACAGGCAGTGTTAAGAATGGCAAATCTATATGCATTTTCCCCCTTTCCCTAAAGATCTGCTCCAGTGCCTTATTGTGTTGTGGAAGTGACCCAAGATTCTCAAAGCTACACCAGTGCTCCATATCCATGGATTCCAAGGAACTCTGCAAAGAAGTGGGCCTGCCCCTAATTTCTATATTAGTACTTAGCCAAAAATAAACCTTTCAGTTATTCTTACAGGCTAAACATGCGCTACTGCTTCAGGAATAACAAGGAACATGTGATTTAGAGGAGAGGAAACAGCTGAAGAGAATTAGAAGGGCTGGGGCTGTGAGACATCCCCCATCTGAGAAGTAGCACTTTGGAAACATCCAAAAGCTCTTCTGATAGAGAGGTAGAGGGAATATTAGAAAGTGGCAGGGATTGCCCTGTCCTTGGAAAGCTGCTTCTGACACTTCATTTCCATCTTATAGGGCCTTGAAAAAATGAAGATCCCTTTCCATTTCGTCCTTTGGGAATCTTTTGTGGCTGTCCTTCTCCTTTTGTTCAGAGCTTCAGCCTCCCTTTGGATTCTGTTCTCCAGGATTGATAATAATAACTAATCTTTCTATAACGTTTTCAGTTTCATCCCCAGTAACAATATCAGAAGTAGCCTTCTCCTATCACCTTGTTCCTTAACCCTATTTCACTCTTGACCCTATTGCTTCTCCCTCTACACATTCTGTCTCCCTCCAAGATTATGGCTTCTTTTGTAGACCAGCCATCTCCAGCATCACAAAACTGTGTAGAAACCATGTGTGTATGTACTATTTGAAGGTATTTAAGGCAGGTTTCAGGACAGTTTATATTTCCAAGTACTTGAAATGGACATTTTTAGTGAAATAGTAAAAGAGTATAATTAACTCAAACTCAATATACTCAGATCAATATTCTGAATCATAAAAGTCCATTAAACAATACTTTCTGTATTAGTTAGCTACTGTTGCCAAGAAGGAATCTGCTGTGTTTTTTAGATAAGATCAGGCAAGGAAAGCAAAGAAGAAGTCTGGGAGAAATATATTCCAGCTCACCTATCCATAGCTCTATGGGGGAGATAGACAGCATTATATACTATAAGGAAACACTTTTACTTCTACCCAAACATGAGAGCAATAGAAATTCAGGTGTCTTTCCCACCCAGTCCTAGAGGATGATAATGAGGATGTGTGATAGTATTTGTTCTGGGTAGGTTAGTGTGAAAAAGTTTCTGCTTCCTGGAAGAATAGTTGCAGAGCAGCAGAGATTGGCAATCAAATGAGATAAGGTCTCACCAGACTTGAATGAACTTTATACGAATCTTGCTCACTTCTCTGGAAGCCCACTTCTTTGCAGAATCCCTTGGAATCCATGGATATGGAGCACATTCACATTTTGAATGTTGGAGATGGTAGATAGTAAGCCATTAGCCCTGCTGTTACTGTGGGCCAGTTTTCTAAAACACTGAGCAGATTCCACAAAATGAAATCTCATAGGAATAAATAAAAGTTGAGGTCCAAAAAAATTCATTTAATAAGTGCAATATGGATAAGGCATAACTAGAGAGCAGTTTTCCTTAAAGAACAAAACAAAACAAAACAAAACCCTGTAGGGATTTTAGTGGATGAAGTCTGGTGGCTTGCTGCGTATGGCAGCCAGAAAGGGAATGTTTCCTCTGGTTTCACTAAGACAGAGGATCTCAAACCAGCAAAGGGATCATCCCACTGTATTGTGCCCTTTAGCTGCTTTTGGAGCACGTTCAGTTCTAAAAGATACATTTTAGGAGTGACATGGATAACACTGAGGATCTCTGGAGGAGGACAAACAGGATGGGCTGTGTGAGGATCACACCAAAGTGATAGGAGTACAGAGAGCCTAGGGAAGACTCTTCATAAGCCCATGCTGTCCGTGAGGTTTTCTTGGCAAAGATGCTGGAATGCTTTGCCATTTACTTCTCCAGGGGATTCTTGCAAGCAAGGGTTAAGTGACTTGCCCAGGGTCACACAAATAGGAGCTGTTAGCAATTGTATTTGGATGTCCCTGAACACCCAGGCCCCAGTGCTATCCTGCTGCCTCCTAAAAAACATTTTCTAGGTACATAAAAACTTTCTTTGAATATATTTTAATATTTGAAGCCCATATTATGGGAGATGAATTAGTCTTTTTTATCTTGGGCTCAGAACTAGAAGTGGTTACTAGTAAATAGCCTTTTGGTTTGGTAATAAGAAAACACTTTATAACAATTAAATTTGTAACAAAGTGGATTGGACTACTTCAGGAAATAAGTATTAGTTTTCTTTTCAACAGGTGTTCTAGTATAGGCTGCCTGGCCAGGCTTGTTCTCATGTTCTAGAAGGGATATGGGTTGCTCTCTGAGGTCTCTGCCTATTTTAGGACTATAAGATGTTAGAAAAATTTTAGGACCTGCAGAATTGCATTGACAATATATTTATCAACATAACATGATATGCACCTAATTCTTTATAATCCCTACAGTCCCTACAGAGTGCCTTGCATGGAATAGGTACTCAACAAATAAAATGTAGACAGTGAATTTGTAAAGCTCTTTGCAAAACCATCATCATCATCATTATGTAATACACTCTATATATTACTTTGTTAAGTATAATGCAGAAAATACACAGGTTGTAAAAACTTGCATTTTATAGAATTTTAGAATTTATAAAATATTCTCATAAACATTATTTCATTTGATCTCCATAGAAGCTGTGTGAGATAATTAAGGTAAGATAGTTAAGGTGAGATAGTTATGCAAATGAGGGAACTTTCATTCAGAAAGCGTTAATGATTTGACCTTGGTTGAACAGCTAGCACTTGACAAGTTGGGACTCAAATCTGAGTCTTCTTCCTGGAAATACAATGCTCTATAACACTCTTATTGTCTTTTAGAATGTTTTTTTTTTCAAATAATAATTTAAAAAATTTTTGAGCTCCATGTTCCTTCTCTTCTTCCCTTTCTCAGAAATCACCCACTTTGATGTAGATTATACATGTACATATGTATACATATATTATATTATACATGTACACATGTGTATATACTATATTATACATGTACATGTGTATATATGTATAAATATGTGTATAGATTATACATGTACATATGATGTTAAGCACATTTCCATGTTAACCATGTTGCAAAAAAAAAACCCCAAACAACCCAATAAAAAGAAAGACAGTGATCACAATTGATCATCATATAGTATGGCTATTACTGTGTACAATGTTTTCCTGGTTCTGCTCACTTCACTTTGCATCAGTTTATATAAATCTTTCTGCTCACCATTTCTTATAGCACAATAGTATTGCATTACAATTGTGTACAACTTATTCAGTCTTTCCCTAATTGATGACTATTCCTTTAATTTCCAGTTCTTTGCTGCTATAGAAAGGACTGTATAAATATTTATATACACATAGGACTTTTTCTTTTTTCTTTCATCTCTGGGATACAGACATAGTAGTTATATTGCAGGGTTAAGGGTATACACAGTTTTATAGGCCTTTATGCATCATTCCAAATTGCTCTCCAGAATAGTCAGATCAATTAGCAATTCTAACATCAGTCTGTGAATGTCCCAGTTTTTCTATATTCCCCTCCAACATTTGTTGGTTTTTTTTCCTATCATATTGACGAGTCTGATCTCAGAATTGTATTAATTTTCATTTCTCTATTCTTTGTGATTTAGAGTATTTTTCATATGACAATAAATAGCTTGATTTCTTCTTCTAGAAAATATCTGTTCATATTCTTTGACCACTTATCAAAATTCTCTTCTTTATAACCCATTACAACATACTACTCAAATGATAAATCTGGTCCTTGTTCATCTAGTAATAAATAAATGAGTGAGCAGATAAATAGATAAGTAAATTTCCACTTGAAGTGTTTATGATTATATTGTCATTTATTTAATTTTAAGACATGCTCCTTTCCTCATCTTCACACTGCATAGCAAATATATTATATATGTGTATATGTGTTGATCTATAAGTACAATGTGATTATGATGCTCTTGAACAGGTGTTGGCAGGCCTGCTATCTATTTTTGTAAGGCCCATGAGCTAAGAATAGTTGTTACATTTTAAAATAAAATTTTAGTATAAGTTGAAACTCATTCTTAGCTTGTGGGCGGAGATTTATGTTTACCCCACTCTTTTCCCCCTCCTGCTGTAGACTGCCAACCTTTGCTCTAGAACAACAGTTGAGAATTTTCATTTTAGAAAATTTTGCTTTTGTTGAAGTCCTACTTGATCTTTTTGTCTTTTGGAGATAGCTATTCATTTCTCAGAACAATGATAACTTATATTTATATTTTTATAATTGCAAAATTAAAATCTCAACATATTAAAGCTTTCCATTTCAAAATATGATAACAATGTATGATCTAGGCATCGATGATCCCATTAGAATCTAGTGTTTCTTTTTGCATTGACCTAATTATAATCTTACTTGAATTGTACTATGGTTCAAAGTGTCACATGCCAAGTTAGATCCCATTAGTAGGCTTAAAACATTTATTTCTGAAAGAACAGATTGTTACAGGTTGCTGAGGGTAATTGATTTCTTTGCTTCTCTTTCTGTTACAGGAGGGGATATCACAGCGTTTCCAGTCTCAGAGAAAAATATGGAATGTGTTTTACTGCTGACTGAACACAACCAAACAAACTGTACAGACAATAGTTTGAGAACCAGCAGTTAGCAGTTTGCTCAGGCTCGAACACTACCCAGCACTTTCCAGAGAAAAATCTCTGTTTACAAGAACTCTACCTTACAGAGTTTTTATAAAACCTCAAGCTTGGCTTATTTAAATATTTCTACAAAGGAAAAATTCCTGCAGTCTACTTGCAAAAATGGCTATGGATGATTACTTGTGGATGGTCATTTTGGGCTTTATCATAGCCTTTATCTTGGCATTTTCTGTGGGTGCAAATGATGTGGCCAATTCCTTTGGTACTGCGGTGGGCTCTGGCGTGGTGAGCTTGAAGCAGGCTTGCATTTTGGCATCAATATTTGAAACGACAGGCTCAGTATTGTTAGGAGCAAAAGTAGGAGAGACTATTCGAAAAGGTATCATTGATGTGAACCTGTACAATGATACAGTGGAAACACTGATGGCCGGGGAAGTTAGCGCCATGGTTGGTAAGTGGATGTATTCTTATAAGTGATGATTATCCACTGGCCTAATTTCGTGTAGATCTCTTTTATCATGTACCTATGAAAGTGATTTTGCTTTGATTTCAGAAAATGTGAGAAGCAGTGGGTGACTTGGCACTTAAAACCTGATTATTTTTTTCTTCCTAGGTTTATACTTTCTAATGGGTTTTTTTTTGGGGGGGGGGAGTAGTCATTTTATTTTAAGCAGAAATTCATTTCATCAAGTTGTCAACAGGCTTAAGAATACCACTGAAAATAAGTTTTCATTGTTTTTCATAATCATGAAAGGCCTATCGTAAGTAATAGAATGACCTTATGGATTATTAATAATTATCATGCATTAGGTCACTAAGAAGTAAAATGTATCTATAATCATCCATTTTGAAGGCTTACTTTAAAAAGTTCCCTTAGCTTACACAAACATATTTAAAATTTTTCAATAATCAATTGGGTTAAAAAAAATAACAGTTTTGAAAAATTTAATTGTTATATTCCAGATTAATTCTGGAGCAGCAAGATAATGTCTTCATTAATTGCAAATGTTTTAACTAAATTCTGGCTTTCCACAGTCATCATAATCCCTTGTTGGCTCCTGTTTTGACTGTCAACTCTATCCAAGGGAGGGCTCTATGGTTTGGTTTCTGGCTAAGAAGTGTTTTTGTCACCTATTCATAGTAATAAGCTTTTCTTGGTAGTCTTAGACTTGTCTCAAATCAAGGGAAATGTGTTCAGAGCTAAATGAAATATGCTAATGACCTGAAATACTAGTATTAGAGTGCCCAACTTTGAAAATGTATCCACAGTCTTTAGGCAGAAGTCTGGATTTGGGGACACTGCTATGCTCTTAGATGCATAGACTTTTAGGACCAGCAGGGACTTTAGAGATCATTTAGTCCAGAGCTTCTTAACTGTTTCCCTGTGACAGTCTGATCGAGTCCTTCTTAGAATGTTTTCACAGGTATAAAATAAAATATATAAGATTACAAAGAAAACCACTGATAGTGAAAGTTATCCATTTAATAGCTAAACCAATTAAGATTGAAGTAATGAAGTATTTTTTCCCATCCAAATTCATGGATCCCTTAAAAGTCTTTGATTCAGTTATTTGCGGTACCCCACAATAAAATGTGTTGAAGGCAGTGATAGTGGTCTTGCTCCTTTCCCCAGATGGAGGTGGCAGCAAGTAGATGATCAACACAGGCAGGGTAGGAGAGGAGAGAGGTCTGGGCCAAGAGGTCAGCTCGCACTTGACTCCTGGAGTGGGGAGGATGGCGTGGTAGGGGAATCACCAAGGCCCCACGATGGGCTGGGGTCCAGCCAGTATTTCTTTTATCACTAACTTTGCTTAAATTCAGGTAGCATAAGGGTTGCCACACCTGAGTCAGAGTGGCTTACTTCAGCAAAGACATTTTGAGAGGAATTGCTTGAGACATCTGGATGCTACTAACCCTAGTCTCTGCTCCAGAAAGTGTCTGAGTTTCAAACAAAGCCTAAGATGTTTTATTCTAACATTTGTCCTGGAATTTTGGCCTCCTCTTCATTGAAATTGCTGATCACAATTTATTGAATGTTATCAAAGTTTTCTTTTCGGGAAATGAGCGAGTTTTGTAGCAGTCACATTTGTCTCAATAGCAGGGAAAACACATTCATATTTATTCAAAGCCAGCTGTAACTAAAATTTCCCATCGGTTTGTTTGAGGGATGTTTGGGCTCAGGGAAAGAGGAATACTCAGAAGGGTTGTTGTGCTTCCTTCCCCCTTCCTTCACCCTTCTCCCTGTTCCTTTTAGTTTATGGGAAAAGTGATGTTTTAGCAGAAAGACTTTCCAGAGAGCACAACTGGGAGCAGTACCCGAAGTAATGCAGCTTAAAGACTTATTCTGCTGTTACCTGGGGACCCCGCTAGGACTTGTCGAGAGTCACCTCCTGATCCCTGGCTCCATGCCAGGAGAGTGAGAGGCTCCTGGGTGCCCATTACCTCAGCCCCCCATTGGAGCTAGTCACCTCACTCAGCACTTCCCCTTTTTCCATTCTTGTTTGCTTTGGCTTTATTCTTCTTGGTTTATACTTGGACAAGCAGCAAGTCCCTCTTCCCACTTTAGAGGAAAGGGACAAGATTTAATAAGGTTTTTATCTACTAAAATAATTGGAATCCTTTGGACTGGGAGCTCTTGTAAACATAAGGTGTTTTTTGTTTTGTGGTTATTCCTGCTCTGGTCAAAACCAAAGCTCATCTATCCAGATGCCTGGATTTTCCCAGTCCTCGTCTTCTAAATTCAACATCCATTTCTTTTTTTCCCTTCTCCCCCTTGGTTCCCTATTTTTTCCCCTTCTTGGCTTTTTTACTTTAGAAACTCTCCCTGCAAGCTTTGTGTCTCCATGCATTCTCATGATGCTGTGCTGGAGTCAGGTTGATTCGCTTGGGCAGGATGAGTTGTGAGTAACAGCTGAATTTCCTGAAGTGGGTTGGGGTCTTGTTTTGTTTTCCTTTCACTCCAGCACAGCCCCTACCTGGCTTGCTCGTTGTCTCTGCTCCTTTGCTTTGACTCCTTATGCTAGCTGCCTCATTTGAGATACCCAGTGTTTGTAGAAGCCTTGTAGGGACCTCAGCCCCCGGGGGATGTTGAGCATCTTCTCAGTGGCAGCCCCTGCTGCTGCATGAAGAAACCACTGCCTGCACTGCCCCCCACTCTCCTCCCTCTGGCTGCCCTTCCAGTGACCACCCCTCGCCCTCCAAGTACCTCCCCTTTCTTTGTACCATCTCCTTTCTCTTTCCTCTTCCATGTTCCCACCGGACTTTGCCTTAACCATTCCTTTTCTTCTTCCTCAAAACCTTTGTACCCCAGGACTTCTATCTTTCCCCCTACCCTCCTGCTCTTTTATCTTATAACTCCAGTCCTAACTGCTATAAGTTCATCCTTTTATTTGTATAAGACCCCTTCATCATGTGTTAAAATATTCCTTTTTATTTCCCACAATTCTTCTCCCCGGGCTCAAACCTAATCCTTCTCCCCCATCAATCTTCACCACTGTCCTGAAATTCTTCCCCATTGTCCTTGATCAAATCCCAATGTTAATCCAGGGTCTTTCATTTTTTTCCCCAAGTTTCCTCTCTTGCTCTTCCTGTCCTTTCAGATGCCCCATCATTCCTTTCTGTCCTCCCTCCCTTCCTTCCTCCTTCAGTCAGTCCCTGTGTCCCCTGCTTCTCCCTATAAGCTTTCCTGCTCCAGGACATTATTATATGGTCAGCCAGAGAAAGCAGTAGCAACTTTCATGAAGGAAAACTGCAAGGTCTGAATTCAGTTGGGTGAGTTTTTAATATTCTGTTACCTCATTAGAATATTAGAAAAAGTTTTAAATGTAAATTGAAAAATTCTTTTTAAAAAACAATTTTGATTTCATATCATGAAGTGCTCTCTCTCAAATCTTAGATTTTTCCTAGTGAACCCTTGCCAGATTTGGAAATCTCAGGGCCCACGCTGGGCAAGCCTGGGTGCTGCCATGGAACTTGTTTTCAGTCCAGTGACTGGCAAACACATTAGTGGCCACTTGCCTTCTCCCTCCTTCACACGTTTTGGTGCATGCACATGTCATTCCCTAGCTTTCATTGACTCAAAGGTCAGCATGCACAACACTCACTGATCGAAGCAGCTGTCTCTGTTGCTTCACAAATAGGTAGAATTACTGTGATCATACAGATATTTGTTTTCCTGTGATTCGTAAGATTTTATTTGAATAAAATGCCAGGAGCCTGCCTAAAAGTACTGCTGTTGCTGCCAAGCAACTCAACTTTTCTCCAGAATTAACATTTGGGATTAATAACCTACTCTGCTTATCAGCCAAAACCTTTGTTCCCTTACAACTTAGTATTTATATTTCAACAACTGTTTCTGAAAGTGATCTCTCCCAGCTGAGGCTTTAATGCTCACTGCAAAATTTGATCTGCTTATGAAAATGTATTCTGAAGAGAACTAGAGCCTAGAAAAATATTACGCTTAGAAAAGATAGTGACATAAAAGTGAAATGACAGTGTGCTAGACTCAGGGATTATTTTAATTCCTAATCAATAAATAAAATGAATAAAGGAGAGTCACCATGACAGGCACTGCCCCAAAATGAATACTCATAATATAGTGCTAAAATGTCAATAGCACTCCAATAGTCCCCTTTTGGGGGCTAAAGGCCAAAAAGTAATGTTAGTATGTTTGTTACGGTCTAAACTGGCATTTCAACATGGCAACATGAGAGTGGAAAAGGACCATAGACATCATCTAGTTCTACCTCTTGTTTGAGAGATGGGAAAACTTAGAACCCCAAGAAACCAGATGATTTTTCCAAGGTGACACAACTGATTAGTCTATGAGTCAGGTCTGTCTGCCAATAGATAAATAAGATATCATTAAAGAATCATGAAATTTTATAGCATACATGTCATCTTTATTGTTTCCTTTTTTTTTTTAAGTTTTTAATCCCTTGCTTGGTTTTGACCAAACTTCATAATAGAACATGTCCATCATCACCAATAACTAAATATGGAGAAGTTGGGGTTAGTGGCAGGAGTATTTTCTTTGAAGTATAGAATCATCAAAAGCTGAGGATTCTACACATCTTCTGACTGTTAACACATTAGAATATTTTTTTAATCTAGATGTAACACTGTGTGAAATATATTCCATAGAAAGACTTATCTGAGTTTTTATTTATGCCTTACTAGAGCTCTTCATCTAATTCTTTTTTCTTTTTTTTCATCTTTCAATTTCTAGGTTCTGCTGTTTGGCAGCTGATAGCGTCATTTTTGAGACTTCCAATCTCAGGAACCCATTGCATTGTGGGTTCTACCATAGGATTCTCACTTGTTGCAGTTGGTACAAAAGGTGTACAGTGGATGGAGCTTGTCAACATTGGTAATTGTCATTTCCTTTCATATAGAGGAATAAATTTCCTTTCATATATAGGAATAAATTGGGAAAATCTTTGTTAATAAGAAAAAATTTTACAGAAAAATGTCTTACCATTTTTCTAAAGTCTGAACATTTTTGTCCTATTTTGATTATTTAGGAGTCATATATGTGTGATATTTCCTTAAATTATTGTTTTGTGTTTGAAACACAACTATAATAGAGATTGTGAAATGTTTTATGTTAAAAATTCTTAATAGTCATTCCTTTTAAATACCCATTAATCATTCAGCCTTGAAAAATCAATGTCTATCTATTGTTCTCAGGAGGAACAGAAATAGTGTGACCATGATGACCAAGATTAGCTAGCCCTTAGTGAGAAAAAAATGCAATAAATGAATAGGAAGTGGAGTTTGTGGCAATGGGTAAACCTAAATGATATTGAATTTATAGAATTCCTAAGATCATCTATTCAGTTTGGGATCTGGCTGTCCTGGATTCCACCCAAAGAAAACACCCTGACTCTTCCTATACTGGCCTTGAGGAGGAACAAGGCAGTAGTAGGGATATAGATGGAATGCCAGGAAATTCTGGCATTCTATCAGCTATTTTAGGTTATCAGCAATCAGATGAATAATAAATCTAACCCCTTCAATACTCCATCTCTATCCCCCATCATTCCCAGGGATTCTACAGAGACATAGCATGATTCTGATATCTTCTCTCTCTTCTCTTTCTCTCTTAGTCTCCCTATTAGTTGGTCATTGATGATCAAGCCAGAGGAATCTGAATTGAATAGAATTAGCTAAATACCTGGCTTGACAGGCTGTAACCCAGTTAAGAATATTCCCTGAGAGTAGTGAAAATATAGCAGAGCCTCATGAGTGTCAAAAGGTTAAATAATCACTTGGGAGCAATCAGAACACAGAGACCAGTTTGGGAGTTGTTCAATCTAGGAATTGGTTTAGCTATTACATTACTCTGTCTCCATAAGTGAAATAAAGGGAGGAGAAAAGGAGTCCAGTGAGCATTCTAAATTCAACTTCTTGAGAAAGGAAGATCAGAGGAGGAAATGATGTGACTGTGTACCCATGATGTCTATATTCTCAAGTAACTTTGTATATGTTTATATAAATGTTAACTGTATATGTGTGAAAAGCTAATGTTGAAGTTTTATATATAAGTTGTATCTTAAGCTTGGTGGGTGGCCCCTAATATTGACATGCCCTTTGTAAAATTTTAGGATGAAATTTTTTGTAGATCTGACAATTTTTTAAACTATGTGTAAAACTAAAATAATGTATGTAGGAAAATGTATTTGTTTTTTTAAAGGAATTAGTAAGAACAAAAGAAATTTTATTATTATTAATTAGGAAAAAGTTATAAAAGTTGTCTTTTCTAACTAAAACACTTTAAAAATGGAATTTGATGGAATTGTAAAATAATTCAAAGAACCTTTTTATGTGTAATATGCCAACTTATTATATTATACAAACTCATGCATGATTTTGTAGAATATTAACATTTATTAGATGTTGTGTTTTTTGTTTTTGTTTTTTAATTATTCAGTTGCTTCTTGGTTTATATCTCCACTGTTGTCTGGTTTCATGTCTGGCGTGCTGTTTGTGCTGATTAGAATTTTCATCTTAAAAAAGGTAAGCAGAATTGACATTCTTTGATAGTCTTTCAATGCAAGTAACATTGGGAGGGAATGGAAATAGAATGACTTTCATATTCTGACACAGTCCCTGGGCTGGGAGGGAGAACCCTACTTTGATTTAAGGAGCTAAAAAGGAAATTTCAAAGATATTAATTGTTCAAGGACAGCATGTCTGTCCCCACCCCTTGCCCTCCACTTCCTCCCATCTACCTAAAACCAAAAAGAATACTTTCTTTGTCTTTAATTTAGACATTAATCAATACCCTTGATGGTAGTACAAAGACTTTCAAGAGGAAAAAAAGTTCTCTGAAATTAAAATTTGTAATGGATGAGTCTTTGCTAGGAATTGGAAATTGTGTAACTTTGCACTGAAACACTCCTGAAGTTTCCTTTAAACCCATGTTATTTCCACATTGCTTATGAGTCAACAGCCTTTACAAACTGATGATTTCAGGAAAAAAATAATGGTGGGATGAGAGAAGAGAAGAGTGTGACATAGTAGAAAGAGTGCCAGATTTGAAGGAAGTGCACCTGGCTTCAAATATTGGTTCTGTGTGCCCAGAGCATCACTTGCCCTTTCTTGTTCTCTATTTCCTCATGTACAAAATGAAGGGACGGGAACAAAGGAACTTCAAGGTCCTTTCCAAATTGATGTCTGATCCTGAGATGAAGAGAGTAGCTATTAAAAAAGAACATTGAAACTAAGAGTGGAAGCCTTGCCATTTATATGAAAACATCTCAGATTAACATTATAAACTGATATATTCTTTAATTTTACTGCTAAAGGATTTTCATGATGCCTTTAAAATTAGGCTGAAGCACTCTCTAAATAGGTTATCCTTGATGAAGATTATGAATTATGGTCATGAGTTATATTCTTCCTGAAGAATGACTTTGTATTCCTTTGTTGCTTCTCTCACCATCTGTTATAGAGTTTTTGTTTTATGGGTAATTGTAGCAGTATCAGCTGCTTAAGGTTAGTATGTTAAATATTTTAGGAGAATTAAAGGTAAATAGATAAACAAGGAACTGAGGCTTGGATTCTACTCTTATTTTAAGAGTTTTATTAGAAACAGTATAGTTCAATGAGTTTTTTATTTAATAAGATGCTCTTCAATAATTAATGTTGAAACTGTCATTTTATAGCACATATAGCACAAATGACTGAATGAGTTTTCATGCTGAATGTTATTAATGAACAGAAATATTCTATAAGAAATTTAACTCAATCCAATCCAAGCCAAAACATATTTATTAATCACCTTCTATGGTCAAGTTACCATGTTAAGTGCTGAGTCTACAAATATAAAATGAAAAATAGTTCCTGTCTGCAGTGAGCTGATAGTCTTCTGGGGTTAAAATTCTTGTTCAGTTGTGTCCAACTCTTTGTGACCTTATTTGGGGGTTTTCTAAGTAAAGAGACTGGAATGGTTTGCCATTTCCTTCTCTAACCCATTTGACAGATGAGGAAATTGAGGCAAACAATTAAGTGACTTGGCCAGGGTCACACAGCCAGTATGTGTTTCAGGTCAGATTTGAATTCAGATCTTCCTGCCATCTGACCTGGCACTCTGTCCTGCACCACCTAAATTGGTGCATTTAACTTGTCAGAGGAGTTAAGTGAAACTTATATCACAGGAAAAATCATCAAAGTCCTTGACAGAAACAAAATTGTTCGTATACATGCTTTTGTAGAAGTGTTCTTTGCCCTTTTTAGGGGGTCATAGCTTCAAATTAATTTTTCCAAAGTGGTCATTAAACACAACAAAATGGAATTAGCCAAAGTAGTAAATGAGGAACTCTCCTCTGGCCTAGATAGCCTTTATCTATCAGTTCTTTCCTGCTTGTAATTCTGCTGCAGAGCCCTGGCTTCAGCCCATCTGCCTGGGCCTTTGAATGGCCATTTGTTTAGGGAAAATGGCTCCATGCTGGTGCTGTGGTGGGGAAGTGGCCAGCCTTCCCCTCACACCTGGAGTGGGGGAGAATGTCTTATAGCCTCTTCTTTCGTTTCAGTTTGACTATGTTGTTTATAGAAGCTGATGAATTTTGACATTCCAACGTGTCTCATTATTACACAGGAGGACCCAGTCCCCAATGGTCTCCGTGCACTTCCACTATTCTATGCTGCTACCATAGCAATTAATGTATTTTCCATCATGTACACAGGGGCACCAGGTAAGAATTACTTGGACATTCAAGTCTGGTGGGAAAGGATTATAATAGTTTTTTTTTTAAAGAACTCTGATTTATTTATGGCTTATCTGTTGGTGATAACTTTAGAGAATGGTGGGGTATAATAAATGCGATGACCTTAGGGGTCCCTTCTATTTCTAAAGCTGTGCACTTATAACTTGGAATCAGAAATTGTATGTCTCAATCCTAACTCTGGGCCCTTTAGGCAAGCATTTCACACTCTGGGGATGAGCTTCTTCTCATACAAAATAGGGGGTGGGAGCTGCTAGGTGGCACAGGGGATGGAACACACTAGATCTGAAGTCAGGAGGATTCGAGTTCAAATTCAGCCTCAGCCACCTTACACAAACCGTATGACCCTGGACAAGGTGCTTAATCTTGATTGCCTCACAAAAAATAAAATAAGGGAGGGGGAATTGGGTGGTCTTTAGGGTCCTAGGATTTGGATTTGGATAGTAAAAACATTGTTATAGAATAGTCATGCATTTGCTTGCTTTGTACCTATAAAGTTTATGATATACAATTATTATTAACTCAACCCTTCTGTGATGGTTTTTGTTCTCCTTTGGATGTATATCTATGCATCAGAACTTTAAGTATTTTATCATTTTTTTTCCTTTTCCTCTTTGTGGACAAAAGATCCATGAATAATGATACACATATTAATTAATAGTTCACGTACCAAATAAATATTATTCTTTTATATTCAGTTTTTGTAGAATTCTCTTGTTCTCCTATATATGATATGCATCTTCAACTCAAGCAGAGCCCACAAAAATTTTAGGAAACTAATTATATCAAACTCTCTTATGGAAATATTGTTATAAATTGTGTTACTTAGTATATTCTAATAGGTTCATTCCTTCAAAGATCTGTGATTTTCATTGGTGTGGGGTCTCCCTTCCTTGTGATACACAGAAATTGTCACAAAATAGCATGATGTCATTTAAGTATTGTGTGGATACAGATCACAGAAACCCTGTGACTTAGTTAAAAGAAAAAAGAATATCACCTGATGGTTACCCTCTGGGGCCTGAAACTTTTTCTTCTGTTCTCTTTACAAAGGATAAAGTAAAAGACAGAATAAAAATTTAATAGGAAGATGAAATGCAAGAAAAATAAAGAGAAAAAGAAGTATTTGTCTTGATTTTCAAGTCCCAACTAAAATCCCTTCTTCTGGGGGGAAGGTGATAAAAGAGAGGGCATATTGGGGGAGGGAGTGATCAGTACTAAAACACTTTTGAGAAGGGATAGGGGAAAAGGAGAAAGAAAATAAACAGGGGGAAAATACAATTAGCAGTAGTAATTGTAAAAAGAATTTTGAAGTAAGTTTCTCTATAAAGTCCTCCTTTCTCAACCACAGAGGAAACAGTCAAATTTATAAAAAATAAGAGTCATGCCCCAGTTGATAAATGATCAACAGATATGATCTATGCCCATAGGGCTATAAATTGATACATATTTTTTGACCTAATAACCCTACTAGTAGGAAAATGATTTGTATGTACCAAAAATATTCATAGCAGCTTTCAGGGTGAAAAAAATGGAAATTGAGGGGATGCTCATCAATTGAGGAATGGCTCAATAATCTGTGGTCTGTATTTGTGATGGAATATTATTGTTCTTTGGGAAATGATGAGAAGATGCTCTCAGAAAAAAAAAGAATCTGGAAAGTCCTCCATGAAGTCAAACAAAGTGAAATGTACTATATATAAAGTAATAACAATGTTCTGGGATGACCAGCTTTAATGACTTTGTTATTCTCAGCAGCACAATCATTCACAACTAATCTGAAGAATTTATGAGGAAAAATCCTATCCATATCGAGATGGAACTGATTGTATCTGAATATTGAAGTATTCTCTCTCTTTTTTAAAACTTAATTTTTCTTGAGAGTTTTTATTTCATTAGGGTAGGAGATCTGTTTTCTTTCAACTTGGTTTTATGGAAATGTTTTGTATAACTTCACATGTGATTTCTCAGTTGTGGGTGGGATTAAGGGAGAGAACCTAGAACTCAAAAATGTAATAACAAATATAATTTTTTATTTAAATGTAACTGGAGAAAAATATTAAATAAAATTATAATAAAAAATAAACCCCTCCTTTTCTAGGAAACCTTTCTTGATTTCCTTAACTCTAGTGCCTTCCTCTATTGATTATCTCCAATTTAACCTGTATACTTCACATTTGTACATCATTGTTTGCATATTGTATCCCTCCTTTACATCCCTAACACTTAGCACCTGGCATATAGTAAATATTTGCCAACCAATTCCTATTCATCACATCTTACAGTAAATAATATCTTGTCATGTTTATATACCATAATGTATTTAGCATAAAACTTCTAAATGATCAATAAGCCTTTGGCATCTGAATCAGCAATCACAGCATTTACTGATGGAGCCAAGGTCAATATCATTGTCAAATAAGAAAAAAACATAAAGAAGGGGATATTGATTATGAATGTCACAGCTCCAACCTGATTTGTTAAGTTGTAGACTCCACAAATTGGGAAGTGGTTATCAATATAATATCTTGATTTCTTAGAGACAGCAAGGAAAAATAGTTGCCAAAACAAGGAGGTCAAAAGAGCCCAGAAACTGCCTCACTCAGCAAATGGAGATATTTTAGCAATTAAAGGTAATTCCTTTATAGAGTACAAGCATAATTGTATATTATTACAGAAGAGAATGAATTATAAACATATATTACTTTGGAAAATAATAATAAAGGTTTAAAAGAAAATATATCTTAAGAAAACTAGCAAAGCCAGATTCTCCTGAGACCATTTGCAAGTGAAACTTGTAAAGATCTTAGGTAGGAATTAAGTAAAGTATCAGCTCCCATTTCTGTAGTAATCTTTTTAATCATTAGCAATATTAGAACTGCCACATATAGGTTTTACCATCTCTGTACCTGATAGACTATTTGAAAAAGTAATAGTAGCATTTAAAAAGGTGAAATTGGAAATAAGAGCAGGACTGAAACCAAATGTATACCAAAAACATATGTGCTAGAAGCAACATAATTTTAAGCTGCTCAGGGATTGTTTTTTCAAGATGTTCTAAAAGAATGGAAAAGATCACATACTTTTGATTTGAACTATTTTTAACTCCAAACCAAATCTGTATAGTTGCTCTATTTTTTCTTTCTTTCTAATACTTTTGTTTGTAATGTGTAGTACCTTTTTAACTATTTTCAAATGCTTCTTTTTTTAACCCTTTTCCCATGCCTTTCAGTCATCTCCCATCTCTGTGTTCTGGTTCCTTCCCTATTTGCCCACATCTGCTCCATCCCTTTATCCCTTTTTAAAAATTATATTTTATTTTTATCACAGTTAAAATTTTTTTAAACATATGTGGGTTTTTTTTTTAATTTTGAGTTCTAAATTCTATCCGTCTTTCCTCTCGTCTTCTCCCTAAGATGGTAAACAATTCAATAAAGGTTATTTATATGCAGTCATGTAAAACATTTCCATATTAGTCATTTTGTACAAAAAGCCTCAAGAAGGGAAGGAAAGGAAAAAAGAGAGAGAAATGTAATGCTTCAGTCTTTATTCAGATAATATCAGTTCTTTCTCTGGAAGTAGATTGCTTGTTTCATTATGAGTCCTTTTGACATTGAATCATTGCCTTGCTGAGAATAGTTAAGTCTCTCACAAATTTTTATCATACAATATTGCTATTATTTACAATATTTTCCTGGTTCTGCTCACTTAACTTTGCATCATTTTATATAAGTCTTTCCAAGTTTTTCTGAAATTATCCTGCTTCTCGCTTCTTATAGCACAGAAATACTTTATCACCAATACTCTAATACCGCAATTTGTTCAGCCATTCCCCAGTTGATGGCCATTCCCTTGATTTCCAATTCCTATCCACTACAAAAAGAATGACTATAAATATTTTTTTATAAAGACGTTCCCTCCTTATTTTTTCATATCTTTGGGATACAGGCCTAGCAATGGTATTGCTTGATCAAAGGGGATGCCCCTTGTTTTTAGTTCCAAATTGCTGTCCAGAATGATTGGATCATTTCACAACCTTACCATTCCTCGAGCATTTTTTCATTTTCCTTTTTTTTTTTTTTTTTCTTATTAGCCAATCTCACAGAGTTGTTTAAATAACCTTAGAGCTGTTTAATTTGTACTTCTTTAATCAATAGTGATTGAGAGCATTTTTTTTGATATGACTAAAGAAAACTTTGATTTTTTTTTCTTTTGAAAAATGCCTGTTTTTATTCTTTGACATTTATCCATTAAGGAATGACTTGTATTCTTATAAATTTGGCTCAATTCTCTATACATTTGAAAAATGAGGCTTTATCAAAGATATTTGATACAGAAATTTTTTCTTAATTTCCTGCTTTCCTTCTAATTTTGGTTACATTCATTTTGTTTGTGGAAAATCTTTTTAATTTTATATAATCAAATGCTCTTCTAGTTTAGTCCTAAATTCTTCCTTTACCCATATATCGGACAGGTAAATTATTCCATGTTTCCCTAATTTGCTTATTGTATCACATTTTATATGTAAATCATGTATCCATTTTGACCTTATCTTGGTATATGCTATGAAATATTGGTCTACACCTTGTCTCTGCCATATTGTTTTCCAATGTTCCCAGCAGCTTTGGTCAAATAATTAGTTTTGTCCCAAGAGCTTGTATCTTTGGGTTTATATATACTAGATTACTGTGGTCATCTGTTCCGCTGATGTACCATACTTTCTTTGCCAGTATCAGATTGTTTTGATGATGACTACTTTATCAAAGTTGGAGATCTGGTATGATTAAGCCACCTTCCTAGACATTTTTTTTTCATTGATTCCCTTGATATTCTTGTTCTTTCAGATGAATTTTTAAATTTTTTTTCTTTCAGATGAATTTTGTTAAGCCAGTCTGTAAGCAATTGATATTTTTCAGTTATTTAGATCTGACTTTATTTGTGTGAAAACTATTTTGTAATTGTGTTCATATGGTTCCTGGCTTTGTTTTGACATGTAAACTCTCAAGTATTGAATATTGTCTACAATTATTTTAACTGGAATCTCACTTTCTTTCTCTTTGTACATCTTCCCTTTAAAAAAAAAAAAAAACCTTCACTTGAACGTGCCATCCCCTCAGACTTCACTCTAAACTTCTTGTTCCTTTTTTACACTCCAACTTCTCAAAAAAAAAACTATCTATGTTCAATACCATCACTTGCTCACTTTCCATTCACTTGCATTTCTGATTCCTAATCCCACCATTTTTCTGAAACCATTTTCCCCTGGCTTCACAATAGTCTTCAAATTACTAAATTCAATGGCTTTTTCTTGGTCATCATCTTTCTTGATATTTTTGCTGCTTTTCATACTGTTCACTATCCCTCTTTCTAGGGAATACTCTGTTTTACATGAGTTTTCATGACCCTGAACATTCTCTGTTCCCTTTCTACCTGTATGATCATACTTCTCAGGTTCCATGTTTTATCCCCACTTGCACAAGTATACTTTAGGGCTGCAATCTGGATCCTCTTTTTTCAGTCACAACTAAGCTCACAAATGAGAAGCAGCAGATGATAATATATGAAAAGTACATCATGACCTTCAAAATAAAAAAATAACAAATGCAAAGCTTTACAGAATACTGTATAGAGTCTCTGTGGAAGATTGATGATAAAGTATTTCCAGGAGCTGCATAAGATGAAACAATATGAAAAGGTTATAGTTTAGTTCAACAGAAAGACTTCCCATTCTGAGAAAATCATAGATCTTTCAAATATTCCAAGGATCGTGAAAACAAGATGATAAATTCATTGCATTTTTTCTTTTCTTTCTTTTTTTTTTTTTTTTTTTTTGCACTAGGAATGGACCATGGCCACTGATTTTATCTAATCTTGTTATAATTTTCACTCTGGATCTTGGGTGGCCTTCCATATGGTTTTCATAAAGATTTTATAGAGATGAGAAAGTAAGCATATGACTTATCTTCTTGGTTACCTTTTTGAGCACGTTTTTGTGATTTTGAAATTATTTCCTCTTTAAGTTTCCTTGAAAATCAATCTTTTAATGCCTTCAAAACATGTATGACCTCCCACAAAGATTTTCCTCTATCTATTTGGACAGATTCAGCTATTCTTTCTGACTTAAAAGTGTCATTTTCCCTTCCTCACATAACAGTGAACTGAAGTACTAGAATCCAAATGTTATAATTCCACTGTCATTAATAATGAAAATATATCACTATAGAATCAGTGGTAGGATTATTGTTGTTGGTTTTTCTTTCACATTTATTTATGATCATCCTTTCATTTTCATATATAAATGCTCTTGTAATGATCCAGCTTTCTGGTCTTGTGCCAAGCATTCTGCAGACTTCTTTTTTTTCCCTTTAATAGCTTTTTTTTTTT
Source organism: Sminthopsis crassicaudata (assembly GCF_048593235.1). Classification (NCBI taxonomy): domain Eukaryota; kingdom Metazoa; phylum Chordata; class Mammalia; order Dasyuromorphia; family Dasyuridae; genus Sminthopsis; species Sminthopsis crassicaudata. The sequence goes on along the minus strand of NC_133618.1, from coordinate 137,253,891 downwards.
TTTTTTTTTTTTTTTTCCGGCTTTAAAGAATGATTTTGTTAGAAATCTTTTGACATCCTCTCTGAAATGTTTGTAAATGAATTTGTATTCTAAAATGGTATTATCCTTGACTGGCATATTTCTATTTGGCATAGAGATTAAATTTCTTGTTAGCTAAAAGAGTTTCTGGGCTTTCAGTTCTATTCACTGAGGCAGCTGTTAAGTTGATTAAACTTTTCTTTAAATAATCATTTATTATTTTGAACTCTGCAAACACCAAGAAACATGAAAATTTCCAAATACAAAGAACAGATAAAAAAGAGGATTGGGTATGAAACTATACCCATGAAACCATGAATCTATTACATCTAACTTAATTTTTTTTTTTAAAGAACATAATGTAAAATTAATTAAGTTAGTTTCAAATTCATCCTGCTGGTCTGTGTCTCCATTTGAACTTACTTCTGTTCTCTTCTTTGCATTTAAAAAAATGTTCCAGTGACCCTCTTTTATTTCTTTTCTTTTTTTTAGAAAGGGGACGTCATTATGACTAGTTTTCTTTTCCTCCTACAATTTTTATAGTCCTTCCTTGTAACAAATAAGCCAAGAAAAAGCAATAAATATATTCAGTGGTCATGTTCAAAATATATGTCTCATTCTACTTCTCTACAATTTTCTGTTTTTCAACCAGTACTAAATAGTTTTGATAATTACTTCTCTATAGTATAGTTTGAGATCCAGTAATATGTAGCCCCTTTTTTTTTCATTATTCGCCTTGAACTTCTTGAGAGGCAGTATCCTTTATACATTGCAGGCTGGACTTGGATTCAAAGAAATTTGAGTTCCAATACCTTTTCAGATTCTTTCTAGCTGAGTCTCCAGAGCAGACAAGTCACTTATGTTTCCCCTAAGGTTTGTTAGAATCAGATGATATAGCATTTGTAACATGCCCTCCTGGCAGTTACAATTACTAGTCTGCCCTAGGCCCAACAGAATACCTTTGACCACTGACCTTTGCTGTGTGAACTCTACCCGGCTCCCCTCCTCTGAGGCCTTCAGAGCTCAAAAAAGATATACATTTACCAAAGATAACATTGTTAATATTTATTATTTAACATTTATTTAGCATTTATTATGATTTAACATTTATTATTAATAATAAATGACATTTATTATTATTTAACATTTAGCTTGATAGGCCCTCACTGTTTCTCCCTCGGCCCTCCTCCTGTGCCTCTTGATCAGTGTCCTCTCAACCCCAGGGCTCTTCCCCAGTGATCCACAGGCTTATTCCACAGAGGGGAAAGGCCTGGACCCCCTTTAACAATGTGCTGCTCTTCTCTCTGGCTTCCAACTCTCCATAATCCTGTTTTACTGGATGGGGCCGCAGCTTCCCTGTGCTCTCCTCTTTGGTTCAATCCATTTTCCCAAAACCCCTAAAAATGTTTTCAACACACACACACACACACACACACACACACACACACACACACACACACATACAGAAACACACACACAAAAAAAAGATTGATTGTACGTGAAACTGTGAACTTGGGCTCTATACCGGGCTTTGAAACACCTGTGTTGAGCCCAGACAAGCCACTTCACTGTTTGTCTCGATTTCTTCATTGGTAAAATGAGCTGGAGAAGGAACATGGGGAACCATGTTAGTCTTTTTTTTCTGTTTTATTTTTTATCAATGTGGTTTATTAATTATTGTGCCCAAAGTGATGTGATTCCCTTTTTGGCCAGCTCTCAGAGCAGAAGCCTTAAGTCATTCTTATGTCTTTAGGCAGCCCTCTGCAGATGGCCACTCAAACAGCCAGCTATCATGTGACCCAGGACCGACCTATTACACCCTGGGCAAACTTGCTTTTTAGCAATGTAGCTAGAGTAGAACTTTCTTTTTTTTTTTTTTTCAGGGACTGTCCTTACAGATCTTCTTTTCTCAGCTCTGGTGAAGCCTTGTAGCTGCTACTCTGGGAATTTTCATCTCTGTTCCCTTTGCTATAAAAACCTTTACTCATAATAATAATAAAAGCAAATTAGGAACATTTCACTCTCCATTGTTAACAAAAACGAGGGCAGTCACAAACAAAAATCTGAACCCAGTGAAAGCCCTACATAAGTACCACAGCATCCTTCTGAAGCTCTGGTTTCACCAATCTGTAGTGAAGAAAATGAAATTACCCCCTTGCACCCAAGCTAACTTCATCTGCAGAATTTTTGCTTCCAGAGGTGATCTAGGTATCACTGTACTAAGACACTGACGTATAGAATTGTGAGAATCTGCTGAATTCTTAGACCTCATTTTAGTGTCCAATGTTATCTCCAATCATAACAGCAGAATTCTTTAAACAAAACAAATTTTAAATTGTTTTTATGGTTTAAATAAATATATGTACCCTTTCTTTTCTTTAAAAAAAATTCTAACATAAGATTTGAAAATCTAAATTTACAAGACCAGTCAAATGCTTTTATCTTTTCACTTTACAGAAGGAACCACAGTGTTCCTTTAAATGAATTCCTCTGAATCATTTTATATATGACTTTGCTTTCCATATGCTTCTCTTTCCTAATCTGTTAAAAAAACAGGGAATGAGTCTCAGACATGATGTTACTTCTTAGAGAAGTAACTTTCCCCCAAGGCCCAACCAATGCATTGGCTCCCCACTGAAATAATACAGCACTTACTTTGACACTAAAGGTCTCAAAAGTCGGGTCAGACTGGGAGGAATCAAGGTTTATCATTCTACCTCCCTAGATTATAAGAAAGTCCAGTTGCCACCCCAAGTAGTGAAAGGGAAAAGGGAGTGAATGAGAAGATAAAGCTGGGAAAAGATGATGAAAAGAGATGCAAGCAGTAGCAAAGAGAAATGATGTGATATAATCATGGTCTTAAATTTTATAGATTTGATGTAAGTATTATTTATTTTTTAGATTTAAGTAACATAGAATCTTAAAGTCTATAAAAACAGATCTAAAAGGGCAGCTTAATTCCTACTTACCCCATTCTAGCATACCTCCCTATAAATAACGCCACACCAAATAACAATCACAAAGTTCAATAAGAAAATATAGGAAGTGACTTTATTTGCTCCAGCCAGAAACTCACAGGCAGTAGGCCCAGAAGAAAAGGCAAGACAATACAGATAAACATAAAGATAGCCTCTTCGCCTGAGCCGAGGTGGGTCAGAGACATCTGTCACCTGTATTTCTACCTCCAGAAACCGTAAGGATAGAACACTCCTATAAGAGAATCCTAGCATGTGCCACAATGAAAAGTAAGTGGACTGTCAGTGACCAGGTCACTCAAACTGGGTCATCCAGACCTACGGGTTCTGAGGGCCCCACCACTATCTCCTGAGATGCCATTGAAGGTTCTGATCTCAGCACTCTAAACCACAAGATTTCTAAGAGAAGCCCAGGCCTTGTGCTTGTAGCTAGAAACATCCTAGGATGGAGAAGTCAGCACAGGAACTCATATGACCCAGGTGGAAATCAAACATGCCCAACTTACTCTCCTAACCAAAAAGTATAGGAGGGATATGAGGCTAACCTGGTATAAAGCCCCAATTCAGGAATTAAGACTAGAGAGATGATTGAGCAGAAGAGGAAGATACTGATCACTTTTAAGAACTGTTATAGATCCATAGTTAGCAAAATAAATAAATAAATAAAATGCAGAAAAAGAATGTAATTCTTTAACCACTGAGAGTGGAGTCTCAAAGAAATAATTGGATTTTCCACAAGGGCTATATGACTACCTAGAAATTGATGAAACAAATAAGATGAAGTAAAAATTTAAGAGGAAAGAATTAGAAGGATCTGTAACTTAGAACACAAAATGTAAATCTTACCCAACTAATGGACTCCCTGAAAATTAGAATAGACCAAACAAATCAATTACTTCATGAAACAAGAAGACGTATTTTGGAAAAATCAAAAGATTAAAAAAAAATAGAAGATACTGTAAGTTGTCTGTTTTTGGAAACCATTAACTTGAAAAATAGATAGATGAGAGAGAATTCAAGGATCATCAGGCTCTCTGATGGTACCAAAAAAGAGTGGGAGGAGTGAAAATAGAAAATTCACCAATTGATTACCCCTGAAAAGAAATAAAATGTAAAGTCTTAAGAAATGCAGCCAAAATTCAGAACACCTACAAGGAACCAGAGTCAGGATCATATAAGATATGGCAGCTTCTATTTAAATTAGAGGAAATTTTGTCATCCAATATTACAGAAGACAAAAAAAATTTGCAGCCAATACAAGTTTACATTGAAATGCCAAATATAATCCTAACAGGAAGAAAAGCCATCTTTTCTTTGTTTATTTGTTTTTTTGAATTATCTTTATTTTTTTTAACTTAATGGTATTTTATTTTTTCATGTGTAAAGATAGTTTTTAACATGCATTTTTAAGATTTTAGTTCTAATTTTTCCCTCCCATACCTCTCCCCTCCCCAAGACAGCAAACAATCTGACATGTTTTATATATATATATATATATATATATATATATATATATATATATATATATATGAACAAAAGGGGAAAATAGTATGCTTTGATCCTCATTTAGTTGCCATAGATCTTTGTCTAGATTTATATGGCAATCTTCCATCCCAAGTCTGTTGAAATTGTCTTGGATCACTGTATTGTTGAGAAAAGCTAAGTATCAGAGTTGATCATCTCACAATCTTGTTTTTGCTATATACAATATTCTCTTGGTTCTGCTCACTTCACTCAGCCTTAGTTCACATAAGTCTTTCCAGGCCTCTCTAAATCATCCTGCTCATCATTTCTTATAGAACAGTAATATTCCATAACATTCATATACCATAACTTATTCAACCATTCTCCAACCGATGAGCATCCACTCAGTTTCCTTGCCATTACAAAAAGAGCCACTACAAACATTTTTGCACATGTGGGTCCTTTTTTCCTTTTTTATGATCTCTTTAAAATGCAGACCCAGTAGAGAGTAAGAGTGGTTTCCTCTCTCCTTCCTTACCCACTGACCCCTTTTCACCTTCTCTTCCTCTAAGGCTCCTAAGTGCAGAAAAATCAGAGCCTCTATCAAGAGAGACTGACCTTGTTTGACTGGGGCCTTTCTGAATGGGCCCCATTTCTGATTCCATGCCTATTGCAGTCATAGAGGCTCCTTCTCACTTCATGTTTAGCATGGAACCGGTAACAGAATTTCTGCAATTACTCTCCAAATCTCTCCAAGGCGTTTCCAATACACACCATCATGCCCTTCTTAGAAGCAGGGTCCCCAGTCCTTTCCATGTAGAAAACTGTAATCATCAGTCACCCCATTCCCCATTAAATTAAAAATAAATAAAATGTAAAAAAACTGACTATGTAATATAATGCCATTGGCTGTGTAAGGACCATAAAAAGTTTAGTTCTTTCTTCACGGGATACTTGAAAATTCCTATCAGCTTTGAATGATTTGGAATACAAATTGTAAAGATGCTTGAGGTTAGAGTTAAACCATTGTTCATTATATCTTTGCTATTTGGAAAAGTACTGAAGATGAGATTCAGTGGTTGAATCTTAAGAATTGGAATTTTGAATTCTCAGAGATTGTTCTTCACAGTCATTTTTTTTGGCTAGTTTATGCATATTCTACTTCATCCATACATTGTAATGATATTCCTATTGCTTTTATAGAATTTGTAGTGTTTATAGTATACCTATATATAGCTCTACCAGAGTGCTGTGACATAGTCACTTAGAAACAGCTAGAGATCTTCAAGAGAAAGGTAATCCCATGCAAATTTATTTTTATTAGAGATTTACTTGCATATAAATCTTAAAATTTGAGAAACAAGCTTTGTTCTATATATTAGGTTGTCCACATTGTTCTTCTTAATAATTTTGTATTCACAAAACTTTATTTCAGTAAATTTGGTATAATTTAAAGCTCCAAACAAGCAAATTGGTGACTTATTTTTCTTAAGAATAGGTTTTAAAAGAACTAATGTTCTTAATGTACGAATGCTAATTACTAAATTACCTGATCTTTATGGACCTTTTTCTCTTTCTACATATTACTAATCTATCTATTTCAGTCACTCACTTTGTCGGCTGCTTTTCCTAGAGTTTATTCACTATTTCTTCTTTCTCTTAATTTCTTTACCTCCTGACCTATTTTTTTAGTCAGTCACCTGGTTCTCCTTTCATATTCCTATAAACTCAATGGGAGAAGGGCACTTCCTTCAGTTTGAGAGAGCTGTATTGCTAATCTGGTTTTTGGTTTGGTTTTGAGTTTTTTTTTTTCAACCTGCTTGATTGGACCAAGGATAAACTTTTTAAATAAGAACAATGGAGGAATTTGCAGAATTTTGCTCATTGAAAATGTGACCTTCAGATTCCTATTGCTTAGGAATAGGAATTGCTTAGGAAAATTGCTTTATTTGGTCAACTTCCCTTATCTCCTTTTGATTGGTTATTTGTATTACCATTCAGGTTCCCCCTTTCCCCCAAGACACTCTAACTAGGCTTACTAACTTCCAGTATTGGTGATCTCAAATAATAAAACTCCCTTCCCTTTTTAAAATAAGTTTTTATCAATGTCTTGTTTTCTTTACATTAGTGTCATTTTTGTCAGGATTACTCTTTTTTTCCCTCCCAGAGAGCCTTCATATAAAATAAATAATTTAAAAAAACCACAAAAGGGGAATGGGTCAGTTGAACTGATTAAAAAATATATATCAAAAAAGCATTAGAGTCTTGTACTATGTGCAGCATTTATGGTTCCCCTTCTCCTACATAGATGGAGTAGAGTGCCTCTCATATTTCATTTGTGTTAGGCTTGTTCTTCAGCATTTTGCAATATTCATTTTTGGGGGTTTTTTTTGTTTGTTTTTTGGTGTGTAGTTGTTCTTCCCATTTACATTGTCTCCATCACTGTGTATATTGTTCTGTATCAATATATGTATATCTCTCTGTTTTCTGCATTCATCACATTAATTATTTCTTACAACACAGGAAGAAACTTATATTCATGTCATTACATTTATGTACCATAATTGTGTTTATTCATTTCCCAATTGATGAACATCTACTTTGTCTCCAATCCTTTTCTATAACAAAAAGTGTTGCTATAAATATTTTGATGTGTTAAAGAACTTGGGGTATAAGTTCAGAACTGGAATTCCTGGGTCCGAAAAGTTATGGACATTTTATTTTCATCACTTTCTCTGCCTCATTCTAAATTGCTCTCCAAAATGTTCGTACTAATTCACAGTTCTACCAACAATGCACCAGTGTGCCCATATCCTCACAATCCCTTCAGCACTGGTCATATTTTATCATTTAATAAAGCTCTATTGTCTGGGATCCAAAATAGGACTGAAGGAGGTAGGACCCAAGAGTGTCAGTAGTAGGATCCCCTTAGAATTTGTATTTAGCTATTAATATATGTTTGTTTTCATTAAAGGCTTCTATTGTGTGCTCTCCTTTAAGATGGTCTTGTCTCACCATTAAACTCAGCTCCTCGGAAATATTTGTTTTGTTGTTAACCCCCTACTCTCTTTTGCACAGAATAGATGCTTAATAAAGGTTAACTGAAATAAGAAAAAGGATAGTTTGTATTACCAACTTTGTCTCTCAGTATGACAAAATTTAATTTTGTTGTCTACTAAATGAATCAAGTCATTTCAACTGAGATAAACACTATTAAAGATGAGTAGAGCTCATTCTGTCAATGAGCTTTAAAAAATGCGGTATATCTGAATGCTTGAAACATGAATACTCACTCAAAATCTAGACTCATGAATGCTGATTATGCATACATTGCTAGATAATTTCACAAACAGTATCCATTTCCCTTCTCTGGGTTGGTTAACATGATTCTGCCTTAATATCCATTATTGGATTTAGCTAAAAAAGAGTTTCTCCATATTCTGATTCCACAAACAGCTAATATTTCATAGGCAAGGAGAATTATGAAATCCATTGTCCTTAAAAAACCTCTTTACTTTTGTATTTGGGTTGTTTTTTTTTTTTAAATGAGATTTGTGTATGTGGTCAGAATGTCTGCCATGTACATTTTACCAGTACTACTGAATGCTGAGGAGGCCACAGTATCTTGGATGTGTGCAGTGTTCCAGACCTCAGCTTTATTGACCTTGGGGGAAGATTGACTGACTCATCTTGTAATTACATTTATCTAATCATAAATTCAGAGATTTACCAGATTCACTTAGTCTCTATCTTCTGCCTACAAACATGCTCAATCCTAAAAAATTCACAACCCTTCCCTTGACCTTACTCTGTTCAGTTGAGCTAGCATCTCCTCTGTCTCTTCTCTGCCAAACTTCTTGAAAGAGCGATCTGCATTCATTCACTTTTTGCACTTTCTTACAACTTACTCCTCAACCCCTGGCGGCCTGGCTCCTATCCCCACACTCTACTGAAACTATTTTCTCTAAGGTTGCCAGTGGCCTGTGAACAAATGGTCGACTCCAAAAGCCTTTTCTTTTCTTTTCTTTTTTTAATGTTTTATTTTCCTCCTGTAATATATAAAGACAGATTTTAACATTCATTTTTTATAAATTCTAAGTTCCAGATTTTCTCATCTTCTCCCTTCCCTAAGTCAGTAAGCAATTTGATATAGCTTATACATATTCAGTCATGCAAAATGTATTACCATATTAGTCACATTACTAAGAAAAAAAAAAGACATAGATCCAAAGGAAAAAACCCATGAAAAAATACAGAAGGTGAAAAATAATATGTTTCAATCTGCATTCAGAGTCTGTCAGTTCTTTCTCTGGAAGTGGATAGGGCTTTTCATCAGAAATCCTTTGGAATTGTTTTGGATCATTGTATTGCTGAGAATAGCCAAGTCATTCATGGTTCTTCATCATATAATATTTCTGTTAGTATGTAAAATGTTCTCTCCATTCTGCTCACTTCACAGTGCCTCAGTACATATATTTTCCGATGCTTTTTGAAAGCTCATTATTTCTTATAGCACCATAATATTCTATTATAATCATATATCACAACTTGTTCAGCTATTCCTTAATTGATGGACAGTTCTTCAATTTCCAGTTATTTGCTGCCACTAAAAGAGTTGCTATAAATATATGCATATATATATATTTCATATAAATAGGTTCTTTCTCCTTTTTAAAAAATATCTTTTGGGGATACAAACAGTACTGATATTGCTGGATCAAAGGGTTTGCACATCTTTGTTGCTTTTTGAGCATAGTTCCAAATTGTTTTCAAGAATGATTGGATCAATGAAAAAGGGGACTCACATGTGCAAAAATGTTTGTAGCAGCCATTTTTGTAGTGGCAAAAAGCTGGATACAGTGGCTGCCCATCAGTTGGAGAATGGTTGAACAAGTTATGGTACATGAATATTGTGGAATATTATCGTTCTTTGAGAAATGATCAGCAGGATGATTTCAGAGGGACCTGTAGAGAATTACATGAATTGATGCTGAGTGAAGTAGTTAAAACCAGATGAACATTGTACACAGCAACAGTAAGATTATACGATGGTCAATTCATCGTGGCTCTTTTCAACAGTGAGGTGATTGAGATCAGTTCCAATGGACTTGTGATGGAGAGAGTCATCTACACCCGATAGAAAATTGTGGGAACTGAGTGTGGACCACAACATAACATTCTCACTCTTTTTGTTATTGTTTACTTGCATTTTATTTTCTTTCTCATTTTTTTCCTTTTTGGACTGATTTTTCTTGTGCAGCATGATAATTGTGGAGATATGTGTAGAAGAACTGCACATGTTTAATATAGATTGGATTGCTTGCCCTCTGGGAGAGGAAGTGAGGGGAAGGGAGGGAAACAGGGTTTGGAACATGGGGTTTTGCAGAGGTGGGTATTAAATTATCTCTATATGTGTCTTAAAAATAGAGAGCTTTCATTTACTTTCTTTTTTTATCTGATTTTTCTTGTACAGCAAGAACATTGCATAAATATGTTTATACATATTGGATTTAACATATATTTTAACATGTTTAACATAGATTGTTTGCCATCTGGGGAAGGAGGTGAGGAAAAGGAAGAAAAAATCTGAAGGCTATGCAAGGGTCAATGTTGTACATATGTTTTGGAAAAGCTTAAAAAATTTTTAAAAATAAAAGTAGAGAACTTTAATGAAAAAAAAAAAAGAATGGTTTGGATCAGTTCACAACTCTATCAGCCCTGTATTAGTGTCTCAATTTCCCCACATCCCCTCCAACATTTATCCGTTTCCTTTTCTATCATATTAACAAATCCAATAGGAATGAAGTGGTATTTAAGAGTTATTTTAATTTGCATTTCTCTAATAGTGACTTAGAGCATTTTTTTTTCATGTAACTATGGATAGCTTTGATTTCTTCATTTGAAAACTGTCTATTCACATATTTTGACAATTTGTCAATTGGGAATGACTTAAATAACTTACTTCTCTATATGTTTGAGGAATGAAGCCTTTATCAGAGACTTTTGCTATAAAAATTGTTTCCCAGCTTTCTAGTTTCTTTCTAATCTTGATTGTATTAGTTTTGTTTGTACAAAAATTAAAAATAATTTAATATAATTTAAATTATCCATTTATATCTAGTAGTACATTTTGTCTCTTGTTTGATTATGAATTCTTCCCTTTTCTGTAGATCTGACAGGTGAGTTATGCCATGCTCTCCCAATTTGCCCTTTATGTTTTAATCATATACTTATTTTGATCTTATTTTAGTATATGGTATAAGATTTTGATCCATATCTAGTTTCAGCCATTACTATTTTACAATTTTCCCAGCAGTTTTTGTCAAATAGTGAGTTCTTATCCCAAAAAGTTGGGATCTTTGGGTTTATTAAACACTATATTACTGTGATCATTAATTGCTGGGTAGTAATAGATTGCTAATCTATTCTCCTTATCCACCACTGTATTTCTTAGTACCAGATAGTTTTGATAATTACTACTTTCTGATACAGTTTGAGATCTAGTATGACTAAGTCACCTTCCTTCACATTAGTTTTCTAATATTCCTTTGATCTTTTTGAGTTCTTGTTATTTCTTGAGTTTTAGTTATTCTAGATGAATTGTTATGATTTTTCCCTAGTGCTATAAAATATCTTTGGTAGTTTTCTTGGTGTGACATTGACTAAATAAATTAATTTTGTCATAGCTATTGTTTTTATAATATAGTCTCAGCCATGAATAATTAATATTTTCTCATTTTAGATCTGACTTTATTTGTGTGAAAAGTATTTTTAATTGTGTTCATATGGCTCCTGGATGTGCCAGGTATTTTATGTCATAGACAGTTATTTTAAGTGAAATTTCTCTTTCTGTCTCTGACTGCTGGGCTTTGTTGGTAATCCAGTCACCTTTTCCTGTTATCCTCCTTGACTTACCTCTAGCACTTAACAGCCATAGTCCCTTCTTACTTCCCTCCTGGAAGCACCTGCCCCCCATTGATGGCTTTCCCCTTACCTCTCTTTGCTGCTCCTTTGTTGGCTTTCCATTTGCATTCTGTCCATTAGAATAAACAAAATTCCTCAGCCCTTTTCTCTTTTTTCTCTGTGTTCTCCCCTCCTCTTCTCTCCCCTTCTCCCTTTCCCCCAGCACATACATCTGCATTGTAACTATAATGGCTTATGGGTGAATAACAGATTTGTCCTCCATCTCTGACCTCCTAAGTTTGTTCTGTTTTCAGTTACCAGCTAGACCTTTCTACTTGTATGCCAGATTTGGCCACTTTTCGTGGTTCCCAAAACCAACTGTTAGCTTTCCTAGGAAAAAAAAACACCTGTTTTTCACCCACTATTCCATCCTCTATTAAGGGGACTAATAAATTTAAATAATATGAATAAGTGAAATATATATGTATATTTATAAGGAAATGTACATATATAATATAATAAAAAATAAAATTATCATTTATTACTATGTGTCAGGTCTTGGGATTTACAAATAGTATTTAATTTAAGTCTCACAACCATCCTGGGAGACAGGTACTATTATCCCCATTTTACAGATGGGGAAACTGAGGCTAAGAAACATCTCAATCTAGATTTGAATTCAGGTTCTGACTCCAGGTTCAATGTTGTATCCGCAGTACCATTTCTCTGTCCTATTACTTTAGAATTGTTATTAATATTACTTTTAATAATAGCTGCCCTATTACCATTAATGATACTATTAATGTTAACCTCCTGATTATCACATTCCAAACTTGTGTCATCTTTCACTCCTTTATTTCTTTTGTTGCTGCATGTATTTGCCAAGTTCTCATGATTAACTCTAGAAACTGTCACTCACCTCAGTCCCCTCGTTATCCATATGACCATTCTGGACCAGCATCTCATTCCCTTCCACCCAGATTATTGTGATAACTTCTCAGCTGGCCTCCCTCCCTATAATTGTTTCTAGTCCATCTTACACAGAATTGCCAGAAAACCTTTCTGAGGGGCCCATGCTTCATAGCCCACCTCAGAATGACCGGCTCCTTAGCCTGCTATACATTGTCCACTCTTCCTAGCTTAGTCTCATACTATAATCTCCATCACACACATAATGCTATAGCCAAACTATACCGCCTACTGTTTCCCAAACATGGTCCTGCTTCCCTCTGTGCTCCAGTATTGAGACTGTCTCCTCTTCCTGGCTTATGTCTCTCCACCATCTTCACCTACTTAAATCCTGCATTTTTTAAAGACTCCTGATTGCCCAGCTGGAAGTGCTTTTTATCCCTCTTGAAGCTCTTGTTCCACATTGTATCATTTTCCTGCATTGACTTTTATAATATTTTTATTATAGTTATTTGTGTATATATCTTTTTTTTTACTTTTCTAGCTTATAAGCTTCTTAACAGCAAGTATATTATTTATCTCTGGCTCTATTATCGGACTTGTGTTGGAAGGGACCTTAGAGATCATCACATCGAGCTCCATTGTACAAAACAGTAAACCAATGTTCAGAAAATTACATGACTATGTCTGAGATCTGTTGGCCTGCTCATGTCAGAACTAGGGGAGATCCCAGGTCATCTCCTAACTTTTGGTCTTATGCCCTTCATCTTCTACCACACTCTCCCTCGGAGCCTAACACAGTGTTTTGCACAGACAAGTTTCATAAATATTTGAGCTAAATCAAATGTATGAGTGTTAATATGTTATTTGTGCTCAATAGAGAAAAATATATTAAATGTTGTGTTGTTGTTGTTTTAATTTCACAGTATTAGGTTTGATTCTTCCATTATGGGCAATAGCTCTCATTTCATTTGGCGTGGCTTTTGTATTTGCTATTTTTGTGTGGCTGGTTGTTTGTCCATGGATGAAGAGGAAGATTGCAGGTAAGATCTTATGTACTATGGTTTCCAAAATGCTCCCTGTTCTTTAATTTTTACTTATACTTAGCTCTCAGTTATGTAATGGAGAAACCAGCTTATCATACAATTATATACATTTGGATAAAAATATAATACTTTTTTGTTAAGTAGTTAAAACACATCTATATAAACATATCACATACTTACTCCATCTTGTCTCAGACTCTTTGTGACTCAGTTTTCCTTTCTTGCTCTTATTGATTGTACTTATTATAAACATGTTGGGGATAGGATTTTTGGAAACTTATTATTACTTCTTAAGTTATAAAAAAGTTTAAATTAAAAAGAATTTTGTCTTAAAGAAAAGGATTTGTTTTTAGTGAGTTGAGAACACTCATACACACACACGTAATACACACAAACACACACAAATTAGGCCAACAGTTTGAGCTCCAACTGGATAGCTGTGGAAACAGACTTGCACTAATATATAGCAATAAAGAATAATGATTTTTCAGTGATAATTCTCAGATCAGTTAAGTGTAATTAGAGAGAAAATTTGAGTATTTGAATTCTTAAACTCACCTTTTCTCTTCAATAGCAGAGTTTTTAGACATAAGTGTCTATACACATTTATATGTATATATTTATATGTATATGTACATATATGTGAGCTTTTTTTAAAATTACATTTAAATGTTTTGCACAATTAAACATGTATAACATACCAAATTACTTACTATTTCAAAGAATGGGGAGCTAAAGAAAGGAGGGAGAAAATCTGAAACTCATGATTTAAAAAAAAAAATGAATGATAAAAAAATTGTCTTTCTGTTAAATTGGGGAAAAATATTTATTTTAAAATAAAATTACATTTAAGCACCAATCAGAATTATTTTGTGGTTGAAGGCAACCTGGCATAGTAGATGTCTAGTACACTGGACTTGGAATTAGGGACAGTGAAATTTCACTTAACTTTCACTCAGTGACACTTTACAAAGTGTATGACTCCTGTCAAGTCAGTTACTTTCTCTCATTCTTAATTTTTTTCATCTATAAAATGGGGATAACAATTATACCTACCTTACAGAATTGTTATGAGTCTCAAGTGAAACAATGTATATAAAGAACATTTTTCAGACTTTCAAGTTGTATCTGTAAAATGTTAATTATTATTGTCTATAAAGATGTTTTGCTTTATGAAGGGTTAAGTTATAGCTTTAACTATGTTTCTTTTAGGCAAATTAAAAAAAGAGGGTGCCTTGTCAAGAATATCTAACGAAAGTCTCCATAAAATCCAAGAAACAGAGTCCCCTGTATTTAAGGAGCTCCCTGGCGCCAAGGCAAATGATGACAGCACAGTACCCCTCACTGCCTCTGCGCCTGAAGCTCCTGGCGTGTCAGAGAGCTCCGTAAATGGAAGCCACTCCCGAGTGCCATACGGTGAGGAGGGAAGTGGGTAGTTCTGCCCAGCAGCAATGAGAAGTTTCGGACGGTTCTGTGTCATGGGTCCCCTGACACCTAGCACCATAATCTAGAGGCTACAGTGTGCTCAGAGGGCAAGCCAGAGCTGAGGGGCAGGGCTGGGGAGCGGGTTCCCCTAACACAGAGGGAATGCTGACAGAGACCTTAGCCTAGTGCATTCTCTGCACTGATTAGGGGCTCTTTTTGAAGATTAAATATGTGTAGGAAAGTGTGACCAGAACCACATAAGTGAGGGTCTGAGCAGAGGAGACAGCCCCTGTGGGTGACCCCTTTTATTTTCTCTAAGGACATAAACTAGACCTGATTAGCCCCACAGAGCAGAGGGAGAGTTGACAAAAGAATCAGGAGCCCAGTCCCTATTTTGGGTACTTGCCCCCCCCTTTGGTGTGTGAGTGGCTATAGTGTGTCTGAAGGGAGTACCCCATCGGTCAGACCATCAGGGCCATTGCAGCACTGGGCAGAAACCACTGCTTTAAGATGCCACATACCAAAACCCTCCTTTTTCCATGAGGAAGAGAAACTTCCCACCAAACTGCTTCTGTTAGGATCCTCCACCCAGCAGAAACAAGGTGAACCTTCCTCCAGCACTTTGAGCTGTGGGGTAGATGAATAACCAGTGAGGGGCCAGAACCACCCTCTCCATGAATATCTCTGGGAATAATGGGCAAGGTCGCAGCTCCCAGAATCCTTATGGGCCTTGCTGAAGGAGATCCCAGGAGCAGCTTTCCAAGGTTACTGTTTTAGGGCCCAGGGAGGCAAGCACTAATTTGACCCAAAGGATCCAAAATATCTGTGTCACATAGACCTGACAAAAGTCTTTCCTTTTGTTGGCATCAGACTTTTCAGTTACATAACTGTGAAGGCCATAGTTTAAAATAAAAGAACAAAGGACACGTTAAATAGAGAGTACACCTCACAAGGGCTGCTGAAAAATGCCATTGCCTGAACAAGTCTCATCAAAGGCTTCTCAGCTGAGAAGGAAGGGTGAGGGAGATGGTCTCCTCACCCTGCTAAGTCCTGAGAGCAGCCACCTGTGGCACAGAGAGGAGGAAGAGGGACCCGAAATTCACCGGAGACAAGATCAGCCATAAAATGGGTGTCCTCAGATGTCTGCCTAAATGCCCGAGGTGTGAGGAAGGAAGGGAGGGGAGGCGAGACCCCAGTGAGAGCAGGCAGCTTTCACCTCACCAGGATCCCTGAGGCTTCCAAGGAGGAGACTACTCACTGAGACGCGGAAGGGGACCCCGCAGCCTGGGGAAATGGGCTGGGAGTGAGGGCACTGAGCACAGGAAAAGGGAAGGGAGTGCAGGGGAGAAAATCCCGTCGCCATGGGGCAGCAGGCAGGAGACTGGGTCTGGGTACAGTGGGAACAGGAGCAGAAGCAGTACTTCCATTGGATCCTCTCACCGGTGGGGTCTGTCACCGTGGATATAAAGTTCTACCAAACCTGACAGCTTATTCCTGAGCCCTTTATTCTGTAGTCATACTGGGTGATTCCTAAAGGAGCTTTTGTTTTTCTGTTTTGTTTTTTAAAGGAAACTTGACATACGTTTAAAAGCATAGTTACTTCATGCTTTTGTCATTTACAAGTTTCTAGGATGCCCATTTGGCACAAAATGCGAGTTCCTCTTTCCTCTTGCCAGGAAGGGCGCTTTCCATGACCCACGGCTCTGTGAAGTCCCCCGTGTCCAATGGCACTTTTGGTTTCGACAGTCAGATGAGGAGTGACGGGCACGTCTATCACACCGTGCACAAGGACTCGGGGCTCTATAAAGACTTGCTGCACAAGATCCATCTTGACAGGGGCCCCGATGAGAAGCCCTTGCAAGAAAGCAATTACAAGCTGCTCCGCCGCAACAACAGCTACACGTGCTACACCGCGGCCATCTGTGGGATGCCCGTACACTCGGCCTTCAAGGCCTCCGACTCATCCTCGGCACCCGAAGACAGCGAGAAGCTCGTGAGTGATGCCGTGTCCTACTCCAAGAAGCGGCTGCGCTACGACAGCTACTCCAGCTACTGCAACGCTGTGGCCGAGGCCGAGATTGAGGCCGACGAGGGGGGCGTGGAGATGAGGCTGGCCTCGGAGCTGGCCGAGGCCGGCCCGCCCCTGGAAGACCCCGGCGAGGAGGAGAAGGAGGAGAAGGACACGGCCGAGGTGCACCTGCTCTTCCATTTCCTGCAGGTCCTTACGGCCTGCTTCGGCTCCTTCGCTCACGGCGGCAACGACGTCAGGTAAGGGCTCGCCACGTGTCAGGTAAGGGCTCGCCACGTGTCAGGTAAGGGCTCGCCACACATCAGGTAAGGGCTTGCCACACATCAGGTAAGGGCTCGCTACACATCAGGTAAAGGCTTGTCACATGCAGGCACTGGCAAGCACAAGCACGGATGGAGCCTCTAGGTCAGCTTATCTAGACCCTGAACTTGAGAGAAATTAAGCATTCCTCCCTAAGAGAGCTCCCCGGGGGATGCCGCCTGCATGCCAGCCAGAGCAAGATAATGGAGGGTGAGGCGGGGGCTGGGGAGAGGGTCCTAAAGCGCCTCGTCCAGGAGGAGGCAGCTGAAAGGGACTCTGGGGGACCCAGCTAAGGGCGGGAGGGCGGCCAGCAGGGGTTCTGGGGAAGGGTCCCCGTGAGAGAGGAGTGGGGAAGAAAGTAGCTATTGGGACCAGCGTGTAGCCGAGAGTGGGTGTGAGGAAGGTGTCAGACGTTATGCTGGGGTCGCTGGGGAGCGACGCTGGTTACTGAGCAGAGGAGAGACATGTTGGGGAGGTCCACAGTTGTAACTGTAGGACAGGAAAGCTGAGAGTTAGAGAATCTAGTTAGGCAGCAGTAGTCCCAGGTGAGAGACTGAACTTCAGGATGGTGGCAATGGGGCTAGAAAGGAAAGAGAAGCTGGAAGAGACGATGTAAAGGAAGAACACTTGTGACTTCTCACTTAGTTTCTAGCCCCATATTTTCCTTAAAACAAAATAACCTACATATATAACACAATAACTGGTTTGTCCTCATTAAATTTTTTTAATTTATCATCCTTGGAAGAGTAAGTATTATTCAGATAAGCCTGAAGCACTAGAAAGTGAACCATAGGACTGGGAAATATGCTTGGAGACTCAGGGATTGTATAACTCCGATGTGTAATGGCTGTTTTCTCCCTTCCTAGTAATGCAATTGGCCCCCTCGTA
Source organism: Sminthopsis crassicaudata (assembly GCF_048593235.1). Classification (NCBI taxonomy): domain Eukaryota; kingdom Metazoa; phylum Chordata; class Mammalia; order Dasyuromorphia; family Dasyuridae; genus Sminthopsis; species Sminthopsis crassicaudata. The sequence goes on along the minus strand of NC_133618.1, from coordinate 137,235,934 downwards.
GCTCTCTGGCTTATTTACCAACAAGGGGGAGTGCTACAAGAAGCAGCGACTCCAGTCTGGTTGCTCTTTTATGGAGGAGTTGGAATTTGTGCAGGGCTCTGGGTTTGGGGGAGAAGAGTGATCCAGACGATGGGCAAAGACCTCACCCCAATCACCCCATCCAGGTGAGTGCAAAGTTACCAGTAAGAGCCACTGATTGTTTATAGACTGACCATGAATAAATTTGGCCCTGTGATTGGTTCTCATTTTTCTTTTATTCTAATTACACATTTCTTTTCCCTTGATAATTTAAATTAAGGTCCTGATAGATACCTGATTTATCGAAACCCCTGAGAGCTGAGGAGTCTCCTGATTTCCTAATAACTACAGATCTATAAAGTGAGAAGATAACAATTCCCAAGCACTGAGACTCCTCCAGAAATCGAAACTGTCCCCCTTATTTGGGTCTGTCCCACTCCCGTGGCCTCTGACAGTTTGCTCTCCTGAATGCGTGGCTTTAAGAGTAGAAAGGCTAGATCGGAAGCTCCCCACCCGCTAATGCAGATTTATGAGTGTGCATTGTTCCCATTCAGCAGTCTCTTGTTCTGTTAATGCGATTCTGAATCAGTCAGCAGTAAACAATTGAACCAAAGAGTATTCTGGTAAGACTCTGGCACCCTGCCCGGTGTCAGTTAGGACTGATACAAAGAATGACTGTGCAGTGTTTTCTTATGCCCCCTGCAGTGGATTCACTATTGAATTGGCTTCGGCGTTCACAGTTGTGATAGCTTCCAATGTTGGACTTCCTGTCAGTACTACACACTGCAAGGTATGCCTCTGCCAAGCGACTGCAGTCCAGGCGGTGGGTCCCACTGGACTCCAGTCCTCAGCTGCCAGGGCCAGCTTCGAGCGGCCCAGGGAATGTGGGGAAAGCCGATGCATCTCCGTGACTGTGTGAAGGGTGCCTGCCCGCTTGGTCGGCGGCGGCCCCCTCCCATCACTAGTGGCCTGCGTTCTCCGGAAGGCTCGGAAGTAGATGGTTTGGCTTTTCCCGGGCTGTGCCTTTCGAGCTTGGCCCTGAGCTCTCTCTTCCTGTTCAGCAGCTGAGACATCTCTGCTTCCTTGATGCATGCACGCATGGCAAGGGCTTCCCTCATCAGATCTATGCTGCAGATTCTCCATTTGTCCTTTTTCTTCTGTTTCTTTCATTGTTTCCACAGTGGATTTTGCATTGAAGTAATGTGCGCGCTAACCGTGCTCTTAGCCTCAAATGGGGGCATTCCAATCAGCTCCACTCACTGCAAGGTATTGGGAGGTGATAGAGGAAGTCAAGCTAAATCAGTCATCCAAATGAAATTTAAATAAAATTGTTTCAGTTTGCTTTCCTTAGGGAGCCCTTAAAGGGACCACAGTGTCTGATGGTCACTTCCGGCTAACAGGTTGGCCACCGGCAGGGTGGGATGATGGAAAGAGCATTGGTCTTGGAATCAGTAGCCCTGACTCCAGCCTGGCACCCACACTAACCCTAAGACTCAGGGCGAGATGTGCTCTCACGCTTCCTCTTCTGTAGGAAAAGGGGATGATTATAATTTCACCCCATGATTATTTGCCTAAATATTTGCCTTACTCAAAAGAATAATTCCTATCCTAATAGATTAATGGAGAGATTGCAGAGAAAATGCCAGACATTGGGATACCTCCAGAAAGGCCCACCATTATTATTCAGACTCCACAAATTCAGAAACACTTCCTGATTTTCCAAGATACTTCTGAATTCACCCCCAGAAAGTATGAGGCCTGCCTAAAAAGGATGGATTAAAAGCAATTTTCTAATTGCTGAGGGGAAGTCCTAGATTGGTCATAATTAACATTTAAGACTAACCTAGGACCTTCCCTTTATATATAAAAGATTCAGCAGCAGTAGGGAAAGGGAAAGTAGGGAAATTTCTCCATATACACTTAACCTTAAAGGGGAAAAAAAATGATTTTTAAAAAGACCCCCTAGAGTGAATCTGTCATTAGAAGTGAACATTTTTTCAGCTCTTAACATTCTATAATCTCATAGAAAGGCACTTTGAAGCCTTCTGGTCCAACCCTTCATTCTACAGGGGAGGAAGACGAGACCCAAAACAGGGCCAGAGCCAGATTCACATGGAAGATGTAAAAAAGAAAGGTGGTCTTTCCAAATCGTTTGTGGGTCACAGATAACCATTGGGCTTTTTAAGTGGGAGAAATACACTTTTCTTGTTCTGTTTAAGTGTCTATTCCTCCTAAAAAAACAGTTTTTAAATTTGGGTTGGGAAAGAGGGAAGTATTGTTTGCTTTTGAGCAAACACTGACACTATATGAGGGGCAATCCTAATGAAATCAAACTGTTTCAAAGCAACTAAAGAATTTCTTGGAGAAATATTGCAGATTATTTCTTTAGTTTCTCTAGTTTGCTAACTGCTTTCCTAACTTTTCATTCATCAGAATGTTTATTAACAAACTAACTCGTTATATTATTTTTAATATAATAATAAAATCCTACAACAGGATTTAATAATAATAAGTAACGCCAGTCTTGCTGATACCACCACATCCAGAATGTAAACTACTTGGCAACTGAAAAGTACAATCTACATATGAATAACAAACTCCAATATTTTATCTTAAAATATATTTTGGTACAAGTCAAGCAGTGAACCTAGATGATAAATAAAAAGAGCTACTAATGATATACTTATGCTAGAATAATATATTTAGATTTAATATAGATAGAGAATCTATCCTGAGATTTGCAGACCTTATGATTTGGGACAACCAATAATAAGTGTATTAAGTGATTTTATTTCAGTGTCTTTCAAACATCATCCATATGTTGGATGCCAATTCCTCTAGATAAACATCTCAGCATTTCCTCAACTGTAAACTTATCAGAGGAGAAGAATGTTTTAGAAAGTAATAATTATCTTGGAGCCATCTGGAACCTGTGACTTTTTAAAAATTTAAAATATATTTTTGATAACTGCATTTCAGCATAATTTGTTTCATTTGGTTTTTTGCATGTGTTTTGTTTTATGCTCTAAAAATTTTGTTTTAAGAAGACAGTCCATAGACTTCATCACACTGACTGTCAAAAGGGTAAGAAACCCAAAATGAGAATATGATAATTAGATTAATATTAGCACATAAATCATGGAAGAAGGGTTGCCTAGATAACCAAATTAGGTATTCAGACTTCAATAAACAGTTCTCTTTGCTTCTAAAACTTTTCATTATAATTAACTCACTCTGTAGACCCCTCCACTGTTCTGCTGGAGGTGAGCCTGACCACTTATGCCAAGGTGTCAAACACTCTGCCAAGTCTATCAAGCTAGAAAGGCTTTCAGGGTGGCCGCAGTGGTGGAATATGCGCCTGCCAACCAGTGACCAGCCTAGGGAGAAAGTCAGCAGAAGATTGACCAATAATTCACGGATTTCTTTGGCCAGAGAACTTTGTTTAAAAATATTAAGTCATGATGTACTTATTCTGATGAAATCAGAGATTTATTAAATACTGAAGCTTCCCTGAACCTACTTGTATAGCGTTCCAGTGTTCCTGGAGACAACATACTTATTTTTTATATTAGTTTTCCACTGTCCTAAGATGGCTACTGTTGTTGTAGTTTGCCCTTCCTTCTTGAAGAGGACCATGATATCAGGGAGGGGATGCCATAACCTGCAAGTGAACTGGATTTCAACGAAGGAGGGCTGGGCAAGGTCACCTGCCTCACTTTCCCTTCCAGAGCCATATGGTTCAGTGGCCAGACATAGATCAGGACAACCAGAGATGGCCCTTGGCCTTTTTAAGCTAAAGTTTTGTTTAACAGGTCTCGGTTTGACTGAGGCATGTCCAGTTAAGATTAGGTAAGTAATGAGACAGAGAAGGACTTCTTTTAAACAAAAAAAACTATACAATATGCATATACATACATAAATATGTTTATACATACATATGTGTGTATAGTTGTGCATATACATATGTATGTGTGTATAAAAGTCTGGGGATGAGGAGAGATTCTGGGGATTCTGGCCAAAACAGAAAAAATAATATTTACATTCATTCTGAGCCAATCAGAGCCCAAGTAATGACCAAATGGAGCTTAACCTGGGACCTCCTGTTGCTCAGTCAGTGAAAACCAAAATAATTTGGGCTTACGGCATGATCCAAATATTTATTTTTCATATTAATCTTCTGCTGTTCCTGAAATGCCTATTAGTAGCATAGGTTAAGAAATTCCATCACCTAGGAGAGATAATAATCTGATTAGTGAATCTGAGGAAACAGAATCTGGAAAGGAAATTTTTAACTTAAATTTTATCAAACATTTGAGTGCTCTTCCTTGGGAATACAAAACCCAGAAACAAATAGGACTTTAATTCATGAAATTTAGATTCTAATGGAGGGGCAGCATGCTTATAGAGATGTGTGTGTTCAGGTGGTCAGAGGAACCTTTCCCCAAAAGAAGCAGAACACCATTGGCCAGCTCCCAGGCAGGTGCCCTTGCCAGATTAAGGTGGGAGTGGGGAAATCCCCTGTCATCCTCCCACATGGATTGATATTAAACACATGCAGTCTCAAGGGAGAATAACTTGTATGTCCTGGTGGGGACGGTGGTTGGGTTGGGGACCAGAGGCAGGAGTGCAGGGCAGCCCCAAGGGGGATGATGAGAAGCAGCAGCCTTCAAACACTGACTGATATTTCACTTTTACCAAGCCTGCCTGTGTTAGCAAAATTTGGAAAGAGAAGCACTATTTACTTCTTGATTTGTGTAATTATTACCAGCAATGGGAGCATTCCCTCCCATTTCTCAACTATCTCCCAAGAATTTCTTAATCCAGTTCCAAGGAAGCCTAAGAGAAAAGTCATCCTCCCGTGGGGGCAGAATGCTACTGCTAATGAAGAAGTTCTGCTGGTCCTGGCTGTGACCCGGGAACTTTCCTGTTGGCCACTGCCAAGGAGAAAAAGGAGGAGCAGTCAGCTGCTTCTTGGCACTTTCTGGGGGCAAGTAAATATGGCAGGCAAATCTGACCCTCCTCTTCTAAAAAAAAAGACATCCCTGAATGGTGAGACTGACACCTCATCTTTGAATGAGGGAGAGCTCTGCCTTGTAACATAAGCCTGAGTCCCACCCCCGGCTTAAGATTCCCTCTCAGTCCCTCACTGAGCGAGATTGTCGGCCGCCACATATTCTGCCTGCCTGGATCCCTGTGTGGGATATGTGGGCTGAAGTATGTGAGAGCGTGGGACGGAGGGAAGAATCAGGCCCTATGTAAAGGCAGTCATGAATCCCACAGCTGGCCACTGTTTCTTACAACACGCTGAAATCATAAATCTGAGAGTAGGGGCAGGGGCCCAGCGGTGGAAGTCACCCTGCCTCAGTTCAGATCCCCGCCTGTGCACTACAGAACTGGTGTTGGGGCTTCAGCACCAGCCCCCAGGGCAGGCAGCCACTCCCTGCCACCCATGGCTAGGCGCTGGGCAGGCCTTAAACAGGGGAGCTGGTTGTTGCTGATTCCCTGCCGCTTTTGTCATCCGCACCTTGGAGCATTTACAAGCATACATTAATAATTTAAACTGACTTTTATACAATAATTTCAGGTTTGCAGGCCCTTGGAACACATACTATCTCAGTGGTATTTCATGACTATCTTTACTCCAAGTCTCATCCACCAGTCTGGTTGTCTTCCTCAGTGTGGCAGTGTCTTTGAGAGTTTCCTAGTAGCCACTAATAAATGACCGCTGCTTCTACCACACAGTCAGCTTAGAGAGATCAATTAATGCAACCCTTTGGTTTTTACTGGTCAGGAAACAGATGCAGAATCAGGCTGAGGTGACTTGCCCATGGTCACACTTCTAGTTAGTGGCAGAGGCAATTAATAAACATTTATTAAGCACCTTCTGTGTACCAGGTTTCACAGTAATCTCTAAGGTTCAAAAAGTGGCAAAAGACATTGCCTACTCTTTAAGTCTACAGTCTAATGGGCAGGACTTGAAACCTTGTTTTTGTCTAGTACTTCTCACTAATAGGTTTACATTTTTAAAGTTATGCATTTCATTACCAAGAAGCTAAGCCCAGGTCAGCTAAGTAAGTTAAGCTAAGCTTCAGTTTAATAATAGTCTGGTCAAACTAAGAAAACTAAGCAGGCACTTAGCTTTGAAAATAGAAATGTTCACAGAAGCAAAGTTCACTGGCTTGCTAATGATCCCTTCCTGCTGTTAACTTCAGATTTATGACACGGTCACAATGACTAAACATAGGCAGTCTTTGTGAGCTCTTAGATACGAATTTAGACCCAGTCCAATGGTCAGATTTTGGATTATCCACTGTTGGCATTTCTCATTTGATAGTAGTGTGAAAGTCATTTAGAATAAAGGGTAAAGTCACCACAAGGAACCCCAAGTTAGAGTAGTCTTGACTCCAGATAAGCAGTCTGGATGGAACAAAGGCTGTTTGATAATGGTTGAATTGGGTTTTCCGTTTTAAATGACCTGTATTGTGACCTACTGGATAAATCCTCTGACTTACCTGAGATAGTGAGGTTAAATGACTTCCCCAGAGGCGCATAGGTTTTATCATAATGAATCTACTTGCGTTTATAATACACCTTAGTCACCTGCGGAGAAGGTGAATATTATGCTCATTTTACAATGGAGTGGATGAGAGGTCAGTGACTCACTATCCACACCTAGTGGAGGAGCCTCTGAGGGAGGAATTGGATTACAGCCTTCCTGAAGCCATGTCCAGCACTCTCTCCAGAATTCTCCTGTCCCTTTTATTTTTGACCTAGACCTCCATTTCCTTTATTGGAAAGTCCCTCTTCCAGAGTGGACACAGATCTGTGCAGGGACACTCCACCAGGGTGCATCAGAAGCTGCTTTTGTGCCCCAGTTCCCCTTCTTGCACTCTGCTCCCCAATGCTGCCTCTTCAAGATTCCCCAGATGATGAACAGAATCCCACTTCACACGTAGATTAGAGCCAGCAGAATTAGCATTACTGGAAAAGCCAAAACATAGGACATATGACAGTGAATGTTAAAAGCTATGGTATTTTCTCAGGTCATTAATTGTTAAGATGTTTTTCTCCTTCTGGTGGGGTTTGCCAAGAAAGAACATTCAAATTAGCCCAGGAACTGGGCAAGCTGGGCAAATAGAAAATATTTGATTGTGCTTAAGAATGACTTTTGATGAAGGAATAAATTACTGTTGTAATTTTTCCCCCCAGGTAGAGAGACCTTGTTCTTTTTGTTTATCCATTTATATCTTCCCAGTTGGGAAAAGAATAGTCATGGAACATATACAGGGGATAGAGTCAGGAAGATAAATATTTTCAAGTTCAAATCTGACCTCAGATACTTACTAGCTGTGTGATCCTGGGCAAGCCACTTAACCCCGTTTACCTCCATTTCCTCATTTGTAAAATGAGCCGAAGGAAATGGCAAACTACTGCAGCATCCTTGCCAAGAGAACCACAAATGAGGTCACAAACAGTCTAAGAGTATGTTGGTCTCCATCAGAATCTCAGATATCAGAAGACCATTGTGAAAATTAGTTATTGATGAGAGGAGACAAAGGCATTTGTTTAGAAATCCTGAGCATAGCATTTTATTATTTCATCCTCACAGCAGTCCTGATGTAGCCAAATCCTGTCTTCATTTTACAGATGAGGAAACAGAAGATGAAAAAGATAATTAGGTGAATTATCAAAAACCCTTGGCCTCTGTCCTCCAAAGCCAGTGGCCTTTGTGTGACACTATCCCCTGGAAATGGGGACAAATGATCTAGTCAGTGGAATACATGTGGCTGTGTGGAGCACCATTCTCTCCATCACTTGCACCCAGATGTTCCTGCACATCTGGCAGCTTCATATCAGCCCTTCCGAGTCTCCTCCGGAGGGTTGGCTATCATGCCCTCGGGCTGCTCGGTGACTCGGGCATTCCTGGGGAGGCAGCCCGTGTATGCCCCGGTGCCCCGGGGTTAGCCCGTCACCGGGGCTGTTTTTGAAGGGCGAGACCCACTGTAGGTCATGCTTTAATTGTTTTCTTCAATGACATTCCTTTTAATTTTTTTTCCACTTTATGAATGTGACCGGACACCCCGAAGCAAAGTCTGCTCTTAAAAATTCATCCCCGAGCCAGTAGAAAACTAGGAGCAGGTGTGGAGGGGATGGCTAAGGCATCCGGGGATTTATAATGTCCATGTGTGTCTAGTAGGAGAGCAGCAAGGGCTCCGGTGCCTCTAGAAGGGCAGGGCTTGTGTTCGTGGGCTTTGTTTTCCGGGAGAATCGTTACCAAATCTGTTTCGTGCGCTTGTCTCTAACGCAGCTGTTACTGCATGGATCAGATCTATTAGGACTTAAAGAGGCTCCCTTTGGTTTTCACGTTGAGCTTAAGTCACCGCAGGAAGCACTTAATGACTTAAGCTTCCCGGAATCCAAACTGGGCCGAGAAGGTAGCTGGGCCTTGTGACCCGGCCCTGCCCCAGCAGGGGGTGAGGGCCCTCGCCTTCCTGGGCGTCCCCATCTCGGAGCAGCGTGGTATCAGCAAGCTGGTGGTAGTTGTGAGGCCGGCCCTGCTTTGTCGCCCGTTCTCACTTGTCAATGCTCCCACCCCCAGGTCGGCTCTGTGGTGGCCGTGGGCTGGATCCGCTCGCGGAAGGCCGTGGACTGGCATCTCTTCCGGAACATCTTTGTGGCCTGGTTTGTGACTGTGCCGGTGGCCGGCTTGTTCAGCGCCGCGGTGATGGCCATCCTGATGTACGGCATCCTGCCGTACGTGTGAAGCGGCCCGGGCCCAGGCGCATGCTTCGTAAAGGGACGGCCCGGGGGTCTGTGGGGTCGCGGCCCCTCCCAGCCCGCGCGCGAGACCCCGTCTCCAGCGCACATGCTCACTCTACGCCACCAGCTTCACCGAATCCCAGAGTACAGACAGTGACCCCCTCACTCACCATCCACCCGAGCGGCAGAACTCCAGCTTTCGTCATTAACCAAACTACTGTCTATAACAACATGTGCTCGATTGGTGATATAACATGTGATGCCGTTAATTATCTATTAAATATATGCTGTATACATAGAGTAGGAAGCACTACTGCGAATATAGTCAAAGTTGGGGTGGAGAGAATTGCCTAGAATTATCCAATAAATCTGTATATAATTATTTCAGTGGCGGTTTTTAAATGCCTTTTAAAGGCAGTTGTAGATTGGGAAATGCTTTTTCCCCTGTTTGTAAGATAAATGAGGTACAGGCTATATAACAAATTCGAAAACACTGTATGTAGGTCTGTAACGGTCTCTGTGCTATGGAAACAATACTGGAACAAAAGTTCACAAGTGCTTTGATGAAATAATTTGTCCATATACTGTATTGATTATTGTGTAATATATTGTAATTGCTTTTGTAAATACTTAAAACTGTAACTTTTTAATGGTGCATTTCCCTTTTACATTTTGGATCAGAAAGTTTTAGAAAGTACCAAAGAAGCAGGGGAGTATTTTGCCAGTATTACATTTTCACACTATATTTATCTCCTTCTTCCTTGTTTCCACTATTAAACCGGGATTATGGCAAGACCAATCATGTTTGAATCTGCCCCACAGATGGACCCATCATTCCCACATGGCATCAGTGATCTCCTTTCCCTTCCTTCCCTGCCCAGATACCACAGATCAGGAAGCTCTCGAGTGTTCTGAGTTCTGTTTAACAGAGAGAACAGACAGATCTAAGGAAAAATGATAAATAATAAAAGTGATAAAATGGTGCAGTATCAGGTCTGCACTTCAAATCCCCTCCCCAACCCACCCCCCTTTCCCACTCCTATAACCTCCTCAAAGAAACTCCAGTCACAGACTTTGAAATAAGTGTTATATATTCTGGGATGGGCCATTATGGAACTAATCAGTTACAATTCAAGATTTGGTTTTGATTTTAGCTGAAATGATCACTGATCAGAAAGTCTATGGGCTTAGTGTTTGTATTGGAGGAACTGACAAGCCAGGATCCTACCCCGATCCTTCAGCTGTTGTTTTTTGTAAGTATAAGGGAGAGAGAAAGCTTGACTAATGCTTAGGAACCTGAGACTATTGAAATGCTGCTAAATTTTTGATATTGACAGACATTTTATTGGTACTTCATTGTGATTTTTTCATTAATCAGCCATATTAAATTTATAATAAAAATGACCCCTGAAATCCTGCTGATTGTATTTTTTTTAAACTTAAAATTGTATTATCTTTGTGTTGTGTTTTTGTTTGAGAGTGCAGAGGTTGGTGTCAGCATGTGGTATGATGAATTTTAATGGGAATTGTTTATATCTTTGTATTGCCATCTGATGCCAGGCATTTTTGCTCACTTTGCCTAGAACGATGCCCCTTCTTACCTCCCCCAATTCTGGGCATCCCCAGCTTCCATCAGGTTCTATCTAAAATCCCACCCTTCTGCCTGAAATCTTTCTCAAATTCTCTTGATGATTATCTCCATTGATGATTATTGTTCAATCATTGTCAGTCACATCCAATTCTTTGTGATCCCATTTTTTTGGCAGAGATATTGAGTGCTTGTCTTTTCCTTCTCCAGCCCATTTTACAGATGGGGAAACTGAGGCAAACAGGGTTAACTTGACCAGGGTCACACAGCTAATAAATGTTTGAGGCTGAATTTGAACTGTGGTCTTCTTGACTCCAGACCCAGAATTCTGTCCACCATACCAACTAGCTACTACAATTAAATATATATATATATATATATATGTGTGTGTGTGTGTGTGTGTGTGTGTGTGTGTGTGTGTATGTGTGTGTTGTATCATATTTATATACAATATACATAAAATGTGCATTATATACATACGTAAAACCTATATATTATATGGGTTTTTATGTCGTTTGTACATAGTTGTTCTTGTGTTTTCTTCCCCTTTAGACTGTGGGCTATTTATGCTTTTGTTTGATTCTTCACACACTGGCACACAGTAGGCTCTCAATATGCGCTTAATTGATTCACTGATTGACCCCTGCTCTTCAAAGGGAAAGGTTCTTTTCCCTCAGAGCTTCAGGCCCATTGGTAGAACACAGTTTGTTCAGAGCAGCAAGCCCCTTCTTGTGAAAGGTGGAAGAAAAGGGAAGGGCAGCAGCATTTTGTACAGGAAGGAGCCTGGCCCAGACTTTCCACCTTGGCTGTCCTGGTTGACCTTGGGAACCAAGTCACTGAGTCTGGATCTCAGTTTTTTCATTTGTAAAATAGGGAGGTTTGACGAACTAGTGTTCCCTCACTGACATTATGTGATATCATAATAGGGACATCAGGCCATAAATCTAAAACTGGCAAAAAGAGAAACTGAGGCTCAAAGATTGAAGCTATGAATGTAACTTTATTTTAAATCATTATACACATGCTAGCTGCTAAAGCGATTTTCCCAAATGCTCAATAAACTCTGGTGGCTGCCTCTAGGATCAAATAAAAAGTCTTTTACAACGTGACTCAAATCACCATCTACCTTTCTAACCTTTTACCACATTACTCTCCCTTGTACACAATAGGACTTCTTAATGATTATTCATCACACCAGTGGTACTCTCCTTTTCTCTCCTTTGCCTCCTAAGCACCGGCCCCACTTCTAACTGCCCTCCGGCCATCATCTCGAGGAGAAACCCCTGTGGGGACAGGGCCATCGGGTTCTGACTAGTTGACGCAGCAAGGCTACCAGAAGGAGGGGGAGGCAAGGCAGCAGCATCCAGACGGAAGCAAGTCCTGGGGGTAGCAACGTCCACGTCCCCTGCAGCCTGTCCGGCTCCCAGCCGCGGCCCGGCAGAGGCTGCAGGGGCTGGAGCCCCGGCCTTCCCTAACTCAAACCCCAAAGACCCGGCGGGACTCTCACCGATGAAGCTGTAGCACGGTCCACTGAGCTGACATCAGAAATGCGTTTTGGGAGGGGAAACAGCGGGAGAACAGATGCGTCCCCTGCCTATGTGATCCTTCCCTCGCCTTGGAGCGGAAAGCTTTTCCCGTATCCTCTCCTAACAGAACTCCCTGAGATGTCGGCAAACAGCAGGTACCTAGTCTGAGCCAAGCCCCGAGCTAAACACTAGGGATGCGGAAAGGAGCTGGTCCTGCCCTCAAGGGGCTTACGGGACCCAAGAGAAAGGGGGTGGGGGGAGAAGGTACCCACTACGGAGTATGATGGAACTGTCCACAAACTGGTGGTGGCAGGTGAATGAGCAGGGAGCCCTCTTGAAATGGCAGCTTTGGGAGTTTTGTTCCATCCTCCAATCCGAGGATCCAGTCCCAAAGCTGAGGCTTCCCTCATGAGGATGAGTTTCTGAGAACAGGGACACTTTTCTGTTTATATCCCCAGAATTAGAGCAGTTCTTTTGCACATATTAAGTGCTAAATCAATTAAGTGCTTTTTTTACTCACTAGTTTCCTTCAAAGCACCACTTTTTTTAATTAAAGTTTTATTTAATTTTTTTTACTAAAGCTTTTTATTTTCAAAACATATGCAAAGATTATCTTTCACCACTGATCCTTACAAAACCTTGTGTTCCAATTTCTTCCCTTCCCCCCACTCCCTTTTCTAGATGGCAAGTAATCCAATACATGTTAAACATGGTAAAAAAATGTATGTAAATCCAATATAGGCACATGTATTTATACAATTATTTTGCTACACAAGAAGAATCAGATTAAAAAGGAAAAAAAGAGAAAGATTTTTTTTTTTTTTTGCAAACTAAAGAAGTGAAATTCCCACAGTTCTCTCGCTGAGCAAAGCACCATCTTTCTACATGAAGTCTTCCTGATTCACCATCCCCTTCTTCACTGCTGATGCCTTTCTCCTCCTCCCAATTATCCCATCTCCATGTTGTTCATGCATATATGTGTTTATGCTCTTTCCTTCTGGCATTCAGGAGTGGGTTTTGTCTTAGTATACATAGCACCTGGCACAGAGCTAGTACTTAATTAAAAGGCTTGTTGATTAACTTAATCCAACCTGTTTTGAAGATAAGGAAAGCTAGGCACCAAAAAAAAAAAAAAAAAAAAAAAGGCACATGTACATATTAAGCTCCTGCTGTGTGCAAGGTACTGTGCTAAATGCTTTATACATGTTCTCTTACTATATAAGGCTTTGAGAAGTGAAAGATTTTGTCTGTGATTACAAAGTAGTAATCCCAGCTCTGGGGTTAAGACCGCTCTCATTGCCTCAAGTTCAGTGATATTTTTCATGTATCACATTACCCCGCATCATAATTTTTTCAAAAAATAAAAAGGGCCTATATGGCCATTTAAGACCATACCAATGGACTTGGGATGGAAAATGCCATCTGCATCAAAAGAAAAAACTATGGAGACTTAATGAGGATGAAAGCATAGTATTTTCACTTTTTTTGTTTGCTTTTTCTTTCTCATGCTTTTTCCCCCAGTTTTGTCTGATTTTTCTTGTAAAACATGACAAATATGGAAATATGTTTAAAAGGATTGCACATTTTTAATCTTGTAAAAAATGTAAATTCTACATTTGGGTTCAAAACCTCAACTAAATAAGTACAAAACGTGAAAAGAATGGCTGAACTGGGGCAAAAGTCCTCAGAACTGTCTCTTAGGTGGCACAGTCTGGGTAGAGCACTAGGCTTTAAGTCAAGAGTTCCTGAGTTCCAGTCCAGTCTCAGACACTAGCTGTGTGACCCTGGGTACATCGATTAAACATGATTACTTCAATAACAACAACATTAATAACAACAAAAACCTTAATGGAACTTTATTTGTTTGTTTTTAATTTGAGAATTTTATTCTTACCAGAAGCAGAACAAGTGAACCTATAGCTATACTCTATCCTGATTGGATCATATCTGATACTTGTGTTCTATATAAGACTTGACATTTTAGGAACCACTACCCCTTGAAGTTAGGGACTTTCTAATCTGCAGGTGACCTTCTCTCCAGATTCCTTTTATGTTATATATACTCAACAAGTGATCATCTAGCCTTTGTTCCTGTTTACAAGGGAAAGTTCCACTTTCCATCCATGTGCAAATTATTGAGAAATTTGGTTTTTTCCTGACATCAAACGTATTATGTCTATTCCTTGTTTTTCTTTTTGGAATCCATCAAAGTATAGCTAATCCCTCTTCAGTATGGGAGCCTTCAAATACTTGAATATGTTATTTTTTTCTTCTCAAAGTCTTCCCTTTTCCAGGCTAAACATCCCCAGTTCCTTCAGATGATCCTCACAGGGCAGGAACTCAAAGCCTTTCACCATCCTGGTAGTTCTCTTCATGTTCTCCTGCTTATCTTCAAATCTCCCCCTTAATGTCTTTCCTAAACTGTGATGCCCTGAATGAAACCAATGGCTGGTGTAGACTATAAATGGTCTCCTTGTTCACCCTCTTATTCCTGGAAGAAAGCATCCCCAGATCACACTGGCTTTTTTTTTTTTCATTTACATATCACGTTGTTACCCCATTAAAGGTTTTGTGTCACTAAAACTTATAGATCTTTTTCAGGCAAACTACTGTCTACCTTTCCTCTAGGACACAGACAAGCTTACACATGTCCACTGAGGAAGACAAAAATGGTGAAAGAACTGGAAAGAATGGGCTGTGTGGATGGATGAAAGGAATTGAAGTTATTTAGCCTGAAGAAGAGAAAATTTAGAGGGAGCTATTTCTGTCATAATCAGTTATTTGAAAGGCTGTCATGTGGAAGAGGAATTATATTTGTTTTGCTTGGCCCAAGACAGAGAAGCTAAGAGTAAATGATTGAAGAGATTAAATAAGATAATATATGGAAATAGTTTGCAAGCCTTAAAGGATCCGTGTAAATATCAGCCATTATTATTGAAAAGCAGATTTCAGAATGACATAAGGAAAAACATCCTTACCACTAGATCTGTACTAAAGGCTTATTACCTTCCCTGAGAGAGAGAACTCCTCCCCACTTCCAGTCTTCATGTACGGGCTGGTTGACTCCTTGAGAAATGTGTAGAACATATTGTTGCCTATTCAGATGTTGGTGGGACTCCAGATCCTTTTCCTATTCTCAGATTTTGGATTTATTTATTTATTTATTTATTTATTTTGGTGAGGCATCTAGAATGAAGCTTTTAAAGGTAAACTTTGAAAGTTACATATTGTATTTTTTTTAAAGCAAGATGGATGTAATAGAAATTCGTAGTTCCTTATAAAATATTTTCTGTTCTACTTTGTATATGGGAATGCTCGCTTTACTTGATGCTAAGAAAAGGAACAACAAAAAAACCTTTTTTTTTTAAAGGTCAGCCGAAGGCCATGGGATATTTTATAGAATCTGACAGATTGATGGAGAAATTAATCTGGAAGAATAAATAAGCAAAAATGGCAAAGAATGTCATATATGTTTTGCTTTTTAAGTAAAAATGGGCAAAGGCCAAATGTCTCACACTAGAGGAATATCTATCTCAGCAACGAATGTTAACAAGATGGAATTCACTAGAACTCTTAACCTTTTTTGTGTCATGGAAGCCTATGGACGCCTACATCTTGTGCTTACATTCATAATTTAAGGAAATGCAGCATTTCAATTAGAAGACAGTGAAAAGAAGTGCATTTCTTCCCAAGTAAGTTTCCCACTGAAATCTATCCATGGACTCCAGGTTAAGAACTTCTGTTCTAAGACTATAAGAAAGACAAGAACAGCTCACATTTATATAAAGCATAGTACCTTAGAATGCATCTCACCTAATCCCTTTGGGCAGCTAGGTGGGCTGTAGTGCACAGAGCACCAGGTCTGGAGTCAGAAGTACTCTTCCTTCTGAGTCCAAATTTGACCTCAGACACTTACTGTGAGATCTTAGACAAGTCACTAAACCTCATTTATCTTAGTTTTGCTTGACATTTTCCTAGACTAATAACATTTAAAGTAGTAAATAGGGGCAGCTAGGTGGCACAGTGGATAGAGCACCAGCCTTGTATTCAGGAGGACACGAGTTCAAATCTGATCTCAGACACTTAACACTTCCTAGCTGTGTGACCCTGGGCAAGTCACTTAACCCAGCCTCAGGGGAAAAAAAATAGTAAATAGATATAATTCTAGCCCAGTAGAGGAAAGCAGAGTGGTAGACTCAAGTCCTAACCTCCTGACAGAAAACCAGAGTCCTGGAGAAGGACCGGGGAAAGAATGCTACAGATATTTCTATTCTGGCTTCCTTTTGAGTCACACAATGATATCCTCATGTATCCCTAAGGTGGGGCACATCTTCACTAAAACTTGTTTCCTTATTTTTGAGATGTAACTATTCACACTGAAAATTTAATAATCAACTTTCAAAAACCTGGTTCTGCTATGCCCAAAGGGTTATAAAACTGTAAAACCTTTGATCCAACAATACCACTACTATGTTTCCCCTCCACCCCTCACCAAAAAAGGGGGATCCCCAATGACCTGCATATACAAAAATGTTTATAGCAGCTCTCTTTGTAGTAGCAAAGAATTGGAAATTGAGAGGATATCCATGGATTGGGGAATGACTGAACAAATCCTAGTATATGAATACAATGGAATATTATTGTTCTATAAGAAATGATGAATAGGTGGATTTCAAAAAACCCTAGAAAAAGTTACATGAACTAATGATGAGTGAAATGAGCAAAATCAGGAGAACATTGTATACAGTAATAGCAACATTGTGTAATGATCAAACGATAGACTTAGCTCTCCTCACAAATGGAATGATCCAGGACAATTCCAAGGGTCTCACTGTGGAAAATGCTGATCCCATCCAGAGAAAGAACTATGTGTCTGAATGTAGATTGAAGCATACTTCTTTTTTTGTTTCATCCCTTTTGTTCTGATTCTTCTTTCACAACATGATTAATATGGAAATATGTTAAACATGATTGTACCTATATAACCTATGTCAGATTGCCTGCCATCTTGAGAAGTGTGGAGACTGAAGTAGGGAGGAAAAAATAAAAAGTAAATGTTGAAAATTAAAATGAATAAACAAAAAGAATGGTTAAAAAAAAAAAAAAAAAAAAACTTGGTCCAGCATAGCCCGTTTTCCTTCATCTAATGTCAGAGGATCTAAGGACACAAAGGAATATGCAGAAGGCCTCTTGGTAAAACAGCTTTCCTTACTAAGGAAAGAATGCTCCACTCACCAATTTTTATTTTTTTCATTGCTCCCCCTTTGCCAAAGGTGATTTCCCATTGTTGGTTGCTAAGTTGAGCAAGAGCTCACCATTATGTCCGGAATTCAAGCGCAAGGATCTTTAGGTACTCACTGTACAATTTCTGGTAGACCATGATAAAGGATTAATATTGTACAGGTTTGTAAGTCCCTGCCGGTCTCAAATAAATCATCCGAATGTTGTGATTTCCTGGGGTTCAGGGAGTGCTCCCCTACCCCAAATTATCTGTCCCACCCCCATGTGCTCCACAGCACTTTAAATCCAATCCGTAGAGAATTAGAATCCATTGCTTTGAATTGCATTGTTTTTTACTTTAAAAATAATTTTCTTTCCCACTAAACATTATCATCGAGTCCCACATCTCCATTTCCCCCACAAAAATAGTGAAGTATCTATCAAAAGCCCTGGAAAGCTCTTGGTTAACTGTGTGGATAGCATCGTCTACTTTAGTTAGTGCCTCTAATAAACAAACAAAAAATTTACTAGATTAAATTAATAAATAAATTAGTTAAAATAATAATAAATTAATTAAATCAAATCTAAAGCACTAGATGATGCTATCGATGAACAAACCACTAGTTTAGTTAGTGACTAAAGAACAATTACTTGTTTGTTTATAAGAGGCACTCACTAACTAAAGCAGCTTTTGTTTATTAGTAGAGACACTAAGGTACTAGATGATGCTACCGATGGTTAGTCTGGCAAGTTCTGGAAAACCCCCCCCCCCCCCCCCCCCCCCCCCCCCCCCCCGCTTCTTGGTCGGCACTAGGTCCTTTTTGATTGTTTGCCATCTATTTCTTTAATCTGTCCTACTTTTCCCAGGAATAGAAGTCAGATCTATTTGTTCTCTTCCCTTTTTTGAACACTGGGATATCTGCCTTCTCTAATCGACCGCACTTCTTCCCGTTTTCTACTGTCTTTTGACAGTGATTGCCAAGGAAACTGAGGCGGAAATTAGGGCGGGGCCGCTGGGGCTCTGACCCAGAGTCCATATTTAGAGGGTGCTCATGGTACCCACAGTCCTTTGCGCTAGGAGAGCTACTCTCTTGCCCACCCCCCCTTAAAGCAGTAGCTCCGGCCACGGTATTTCCCAAGGGACATCTTCCCCCAGGGAGGAGGCTCCCCTCGTCAAAAAGCCCGGTTCCGCGCCTGCTCTGTGTGAGCCAGTGCCCATCTAACAATCACGGTTCTTCGCGGGTACATCCCGTTCTCCCCTCAGTCAGCTCTCCCCGGAGCTGGCCGCCGGCACTTTGCGCCCTATTTTCGGATCGCCCCGGGGAACTGCAGGTCAAGCGCTAGCCTCCGCCGTGAACTTGACCTTTCCCTCCATGTCACAGTGCACGCCCTGGGCCCGGCGCCCCGCGCCTCCCCGGCATTTCGAAGAGGAGCTCGGGCACGTGACTCAGACCCCCCAATGGGACACAGTGTAATACAGCCTTTCCTCCGAGTCTCCCGGATCCCGTGCGTGTCCCAAAGGAGCTGGGGGGGAGGAGGGGGAGAGCGCGGGGGCCCCGAGGACCGGCCCCGCTCTAGCCTGGGTCCCACACGTCAGCCGTCTCTAAAGTCCGAACGCGAACTGGCAAGGTCTCCTCCTCCGCCTTCGGTAATTCCCAGTCCCTTTATCGGCTCTCCAGCTTTTCCCTATAAACCCCAGTTCTCAAGCTACGTCCTCCCATCATGCCCCTCCCCAGCCAGGGCTGGACCAGCGCCCGCCGAGACACCTGACGGCCCCGCCCCCCGCCGCGCCGGCTCCGCAGCTGCTCCGGCCTCCCCCGCAGTCCAAGGTTTAAAGGGACCTCACTTTGCCCGAGCCTCACCTCGACTGCTGGGCTGCCCACTCAAACGCCGTCCGACTTCTATTCTGTCCCTTTGACAAAGAAGCTGCAGCCAGCCCCCTCTCTCCCCCGTGGGCCAGACTTCCCCTCGCTCACCCCCAGGCTCGGGCAGAGATCTCCGGCCTTCATAATCGTAAAGTCAGAGCATAAAAGGCCCCAGAGAGAGAGACAGAGAGACACAGAGACAGAGAGAGAGACAGAGAGACAGAGAGAGACAGACAGAGAGAGACAGAGATACAGAGAGAGACAGAGACAGAGAGACAGAGAGACAGACAGAGACAGACAGAGACAGAGAGACAGACAGAGACAGAGAGAC